>NC_056728.1:1897791918-1897831918 GCF_019279795.1 Protopterus annectens | reverse complement strand
TGAGCATATCTGGGAGTTTCCACCCAGGTTTTTAACATAGCTAAAGAAGGCTTTATGATTGTCTTTTGTGTCATTAGCGATTTTTCTCTCAAAGTTGGCCTTGGATGATTTTATGAGTGATCGTAGTTTTTTGCTAGTATTGATCTGAGATGCCTTCCCATTTAGGGATTTTGCTCTGTCATGTAGTAGCTTTCTCCTCTTGTTGTAGAGTTTGTTTATGGCTGGAGTCCACCAGACCGGGCGCCTGCCTTTGGTGGAAAGGGTCTTGATTTTATTAGGGATTGCTTGATCCATACATTCCTGGAGGTGCTCGTAGAAGGCATTTGTAAGGGTTTCAGCAGCGTGGGTTGTGGTTTCCACTGGCTCAGGGGCCTTGAAGGATACCACTCCAGTCTTAAGAAGTGTGAAGTTTGCTTTTGAGAAGTTCTTCACTGTGGTCTTTTGCTGGGGGTGGGGCGGGATGTGGATCTCCAGTGAGAATAATTTATGGTCTGATCTCACCAATGAGGGATATACTTCCGGTGTGGAGCATTTTGTCCCCATGTTTGTGATGATCAGGTCTAGTATATTTTCTCCTCTTGTGGGAATGGTGACTAATTGTTCCATAGCATTTGAGTTTATGAACTCAAGGAACCTTTGGGCTAGGGTGTTGGGGCTTGAGTAATGTTCCCAGTCTATGTTTGGGTAGTTGAAGTCACCCAATATGATGGTGTTTGGAGAGACATTTATACTCTCCAGTGTCTTCAGGAAGGCTGTGTGGGTTTCCTGAGTTTGAGAAGGTGGTCTGTAGCATGTTACAAACTGTAGGGAAGTTTTACCTATGGTTAATTGCACCTGGATGGTCTCTGATGCTTCGTGCGTTGCCACTAACCTGGAGGTGTGGGTATCCTTTATGAATATGGATACTCCCCCTCCTTTTGTAGTTCGGTCCGGATTTTGGGGCCAGAACGCATGATATGAGGTATAACCTGATAGTGCTGGGGTGCTCTCAGGAGCCTTGAACCAGGTTTCAGTCACAGCACAAACATCAATGTTCTCCATACTGAGGAGGGCTTCGAGGGCGTGCATCTTGAGGTTTAGACTTCTGGCATTGAGCAGTATTACCCTTAGTTTTTCGCCATTTTTGTTTTCTAGGGCGGTAGGTTTATCATTTGAGCCTTGCCTGAAAAAGCCACTATGGGGTGGCAAGAGCCTTTGCCAATATCCGAAGCCCAGGGTGACAGGTGCAAGCTGTCCCTTGCGAAGCAGCGTGGCTTGTCAAGCATGTCATCCCAGGCAGACAGACATTGGATCCCCTTAGAATGACACCAGTAATTAAGCCAATTATTAAAGCTGATCATTTTGTCTCTGTATTGTGGCATCATTCTTGGTGATGGTAGGATACTGCTCAGGGTCAGGGTCATACCGGCCTGGGCTACATAATCTGAGAGCTCCTCTATGTCTCTTTTCATGTAGTCCAGGGAGGTACGTCTCAGGTCATTCACACCGGCATGGACAATGACTGAGTCATACTTGTACTTGCTGTGAAGTGACCTGAGTGCTTGTGTTATGTGGCGGATTCTAGCGCCTGACAGGCAGCTAACTGTGATCTTTTCCTTGTTCAGTCTGGTGAGTGGGACGTCAGTGTGTCTGACTATGGAGTCACCTATAACAAGTGTGATATATATGGATTCCTATTACAAGAACGAAAGTTCACCACTTCGAACTTGTAATAGGAAGCCTCACTTCTGCAAAAGTTCACTTTAATGAAAGTGCACTTCACTGAAAACACCACAGCACAGTGAAGGACAAAAAAAACAAGCTATGTCCTCCACTATGGTGCGATAGTCACGGACCTTAGGGTTAAGGCACGGATTAGGGTAAGGGGATAGTTAGTAAAGCTATGTCCTTCACTGCGCTGCAGTCATCAGGGATCTTAGGGTTATTGTACAGGTCATTGTAAGGGGATAGACCTATGGGCTATCCCCTTCCTATAACCCATGCCCTAACCCTAAGGTCCATGAGTACTGCATGGAAGTTCAGTACAACACCTGTTCATTGTACTGAACTTCGCGTAAGTGCACTTTTGATTAAGTGCACTTTCGCTGCAGTGAGCATTCCATGAACTATTTAATATTAGTGAAAATTTGATCTAGTCTATGGAATCTATAAATATATATATACATATATACATACATATATATATATATATATATATATATATATATATATATATATATATAGATACACATCTATCAATATACATATTTACATGTGTCTATGTACATGCATGCAAACTTCAAATGTGAGATGCTTAAAAATCAGAGACAACGGAAAAGTAATAATAAGGGGCAAAGTGCAGATTTTAAATATTGCATTTATATGGTAGAATGCCAGGTTTTGCATTACCCTGCATTTTATGAAAGATATGAAGTCTGTCATTATTTAGCTAATGAAATCCTAAAAACGTTGGCAGATAAAGCCAAATGTTTGCAGAAGAAGACCACAGATATTAGGGTATATAACAGCCATTCTGAGAAAGCAGGTATAGCAGAGAACTGTAAATTTAAATAATTAACAACATTCATGTGACTTAGGCAATGGGCAGCTATTTTAATGTAAAATGCATTTGCCCTACAAACATAATTGCTTTAAACATGGAACCAAACCCAGGCTGTATTTTCAGTTTGATATTTGACTGCCACCTTTACTTTAAGAAGGAAAAATAAAAAACAGCTGTTGATTTTAAAGGGGAAGCGGTATCATATTTTTCTTGTAGACATTAATTCATTTTGTTTTGTAATCAGCATCAAATGTGTAATAGTTTTATTCCAGTGCTTACAAGATCAACAAAAATAATGTCAAAATGATTTTAAAATATTTTCCCTTGTCTTGTGTGACAGACTTAATTCTAAGCCCTCAGACGTAACCAGTATTGTTGGTAATTCTCCCTCACACAGTGACCTACATTTGAATCATAACTGTTGGCATATAAATACTAATTATTAGCCGCTTGCTGTTACTTGTTATGATACATATGTTTTACTTAGCATGGTGAGTAATGCAGTGTGATGCTCCTTGCCAAAGACAGTATGCTCCACATCACCTGCTTCCTTACATGTAGGGTGCCATGGTGTAGATGAGAAATTCCCCTGGCATCATGACAGCTTTCCTTTGTGTTTTTTTTTTTTTAGTGTACGTTGTTATGATGGGCTTCATTTAACTTTATCAGAATCAAAATGTTGCTGAAGCTATGATTCAATTATAATAGCAGCAAAATAATAATGCCTTGGAAAACTCTTGCAGTTGTTACTGAGGTTTCATGTCACGTCTAATTGCTCCATGTTGTATGGTAAATTAAAGGTATAGTTTGGTGATTGAAATGGAGATTTGATGCAAGTATTTATTTATTTATTATTTATTTGTAGACTGGATAAGTGAGCTGGTCTATTGACCCCTTTCAGCCATGTCCCGGGCTCAGATACCATAACAAAATGGAATTTGTAAAGATTATACAAACTGCAGAGTGTATACAATAATATATATCTATATAGAGTAATCTTGTTAACAGTGCAGAATAAATTTCTTATTAATATCTACAAATTAGATTCAGATGACAGAAGCAATTTTCAACAAAGCATGAAACATATTGTTGTTTAGTACGTTCATATAATAGATGCATTTTATATTAAATAAATGAGGGAAAAAATCCATTTAGATGACAAAATTAATTTTATGTAGAAAAAAAAAATTTGCGGTGCTTGCTGTTTGTTATAAACAGTTTATATTTTGATCGCTGTTACCACTGCCTCCATTTGACTCACATTATAATTTTTTTCTAATGCAGTTGCATGTAGCTTCCTCTTTTAGGTGGCTGGTTAGAGCCTTTCTAAATTATTTCACTGTGTCTAAAGTTCTGCATTCAGGTATTTGATTGTATGAAGGTTACAGCACTGAAATGACTGACGAAAAGATGGAAAATTTAGGTGAAATGGTGAATGTGGAAAATGAAATTTATGGTATCGATGGTCAAAATAAAGGGTGCCTGGTACAGCAGTGTTATATTGCTGACAAAAATGATTCAGGTGAATGTGGAGCAAATAGCATGATGTTTAGAAAAACTGAAGTTTGGTTTCTGATATATTTTAAGATATATTTTAAGATTGTAGGAGAGATAATAAAGAGATATGAAGTTCAAAGATAAACATAAGACTACTACAAACCTAATCAGTAAACAGAGGTTAGAATTGAACCCTGTACTTTGCATCCCTCAGGTAATGTCTGTAACCAGTACATCATGCCTGCATTGCCCTACTGAATGTGCAATAGCTTGATGTCATGCCAGTTAGATAACAGGTAGTCACAGGGTGGAATGGGATGAAGAATGTGGCTAGTCAAGATTCAAATGTGCAGGGACAGCTGCTCACAATGCAGTGCAAGGCTCATAAGAAGAAGAACATGAGACAAATTGCAGCAGTTTGATATGGGAAAAAAACATGTATTAGATTTTGTTAAAGTTAAGATGGCGCCATGGGTTTCTTTGACGAAATCTTAGTTGGGAATTGAGAAGGCATCTTGGTTGCCATTATCTGTGCAACAGAGATTGTGGTAAACTAAGGTTATTTTTGTGATTATGTCTGAGAAGGAACAGATACGGTGGCAGTTATACCACCCAGGAAGGAAGCTGGTGCTAGTGGGTCAAAAAGTACAACTAGATCATCATTGCTCAGGTGCAACTTTTCCACAGGGCTGAAGCTTATCGATGATAATAATGAGTATAAGAGAAATAAATGGAAATGTAGTTATCTTATCTCAGCTGTACTGAAAGTTTTGTTAGCGGGAGTGCCGAGTTATATCAGTTCTGAAGAGGCAATGGCCAACTTAATTTAGTTGCTCCTTCTATCATTCTGAGACATAATGGAGACTGGATATATGGGACTTGCATATCTTGGTGTCTCTGTCAACTAAGCGGATCAGGACAAGAAATGTGAGGATCCACATAACTTGGGTGGCAAAGAGGGTGTATGTTTATATAACATAGCAGGTCAAAAATAGCACTGAAGATTCCATTTAGCAGCTGGACTATGAGCTTTCGTAAACAGAAGCATGTTTAAAGTCAGCATTCAAACAGAATATTCTGGAGAGATGGTCCATCTCCAGTTGTTTTAAGCTGGTGATGCTTCTGTGAGCAAGAAACTCTATATTACTGTAAAGGGACGCCTACCAATACATTTATTTATTTAACATTTTTATAAGTAGGCCAAGTATTTTAGACTATCTGAAGTGTTGTGATTCCCAATACATTGACAGATATTAGTTAAATAATGTTATTATGAAGGAACAGTCTAATTGATAGGATCTATATTTGGACTGCAGAATGTATCTTTGTAATTGCTTAAGCTGGGACCATGACTGTAACTACAGAAACTGCTATTAAGCTAAAGCAAATGTAATTGCTTTTGAAAAAATCTAATAGATTGAGGTGAAGCGTGCTACTGATTTTCAGTGAAATATATATATATATATATATATATATATATATATATATATATATATATATGTAAAACTGCTTTTTTAATAAAACATGAATAAATATAAAACTCAGTGCTAACAGCATTAATGCTATTAAAGAGTAAAAGTGTTTCTGAAATGAGCTAACATTTAGCTTGTTTGCTCCTCCTCAAAATTTTGCTTCAGATTAAAGGAATGTATTACATTATTTGGATTCCCCCAATAGAAGTGCATGATTGTGTAAACAAGGACCACTAAATTTAAACTGAAGAAAGACAGGAGATATGGACTGAAACTTTTGTTAAGTAGAGAGCGAAGTGTCAGTGCGTGTGAGAGAGACAGTCTGACAGACAGACAGACAGGCAAAGAGAGACTGAGTTAGTTCATTTACTGTCTTGCTTTTATGTAGTGTGCATTCCTGGGCAGAACACTTGATGGAAATTCTATTGTTAGATAAATTGTGCAGTTCCTGCATGGACTTACATGTCAGACATAAATAAATGAAGTGTATATTTAGCTACTGGCAGAGATAAGTCTGGAGAAGACATTAATTTGGATTCTTCTTTATGTTGTCTTTCTGTTTGTCTTGTATTACTTTTTATATGAAAAAAGCTGTTTGCATATCTAGTTATACAAGATGCATAGCTTAATTTGGTTTATTTCAAGTAAGCAACTGAATTGTGGCTGATAGTTTAAATGTTAGCTTAAGGCTATTAAAAATAAACTATTATGAAATCAACTGTTAACTTCTACCTTTTAAAGACATACTGTTATGTCTGTTGCTACCATATCAATATTTAACATTGTCTTATTTTAAGGGTAAAAGAAAGGTGTTTTTAGAGTAATGCATTAAGGTTCTCCCATTCGATTCTTGGCTGGAGTGTGGGGAGTGCCTTCTGTGTGGAGTCTGCATGTCCTCCCCGTGGTTGGGTGGGCGTTCGAAAGACATGCGTAAATGGGCGTGTCTTCGCTGAAGGTTGGACGTCGAGCTGGCACCTCGACGTTCGTGAAAATCTACTGCCAATCATTAGCGGACCAGAGTTCTGCTGTGGCGACCCCTGACCGGAAAAAGCTGAAAGACAAACAACAACAACAACATTGTCTACTTTCTACCATATTTCCCCCCACCGAAATATGTATTAGGACTTATTATCAGGGGATGCCTTATTTACCCACACCGTACAACAATCTACCTTTATTCATTTATTCATGTACAAAAATTGACATTTATTAATGAACACAAATCGACATTTATTCATATACAAAAATCGACATTTATTCATGTACACAAATTGACATTTATTTTGTACTTTATTATTGGACAACAGTTCTGATAACTGGTTGACAGTTGTGTGAGAATTCTACATAAAAAGTGCAACAAACATTTCAACTTCAGAACATCTGCACCTTGGCTTTCACAGTTATTCAAATACAGTCATGTCATCTTCTACTGGAGCATTGTCATAAGTGTCCAACCCAAGAATTTCGGCCTGAGTTTCTTGCAGCTCCATTTCCTGTAGCACCATTGGCTCCAATCTGTCATGCCTAGCAATAGAGCTCTCCTTAAATGAGCACTGCTTGTCCAAGTAGCCTGCTCGTAGTGCATTGGCAACACAAACTTTCCATGCTGATTTCTATCCATTTTATTTTCAATGTAGTCATTGAGTTCCATGCGCAAATGGTCCTTGAATGGCTTGTTTATTGCAGTATCAAGAGTTTGGAGATAGGCAGTCATTCCTGTGCGAATCATTATTTGATCTATTCTCTGCTGTGCAAGGGATTTCTTCATTTTTTTAGCACGGTGAGTGCTGGCTGAATCCCAGACTAGCAGACCTCTTTCGCCACCTTGCAAAACAAGTGGCAGCATTACATCGACCCACTTCTTTATAACTGCTTGTGTGCACCAGGCTTTTTTGGTTTCAAGAATGTAAATACCTGAAACATGTTCAGTCTTATCTTTTTTGCCCTTACTAATGATTAGAGGTGGGGTTTTCTTTCCAGTTAGACAAATTGCTAAAATACAGGTAACACGTGCACTCTCGTAACCAGTGGAGGGAATGTAGACTGACGAGGCACCCCTCTGATCAATTGTTGTTTGAGATTTTTAGCCCATAAACACTGCAGTTTCATCCATAGCAATCATGTTAGAGAGTTGGTATGTAGAAAAGTTGGTGCCATCAACAAAGGACTTGAACGCAAGTGCATGTTTAATAACTTCAGTATCTTCCAGCTTGAACAGTGTTGTTGATCTTCTTAGAGACAGTTCATATCGCTGAAGGAAGTCATCCAGCCAATGTTGTGATGCTTTGAATCTTTCTGGGGATATTTCTAAATGTGGTGCCATTGCAAGGGCAAAAGTTTGAATATCAGACCTGCACACAGCCAAAGCCTTTGCTCTCCTCTTAACAATCCACTCACAGATGATGTCTTCAAGCTCAGAAAATAATGGTTGTCGACCTGATCCACACTTGCACTTCTTAGCGTTTCCCTCGTTGGCCTGTTGACTGAGGTTATCATACACTGCATGCCATTTTCAAACCATTTGGAGATCTAACTTCTTCTCTTTACAGATAGCCATCAGATTCTTTCGCCAGCAGTCATCCATGATTCCTTTCTTGTACTCGATGGAATAGCTCTTTCTTTTTGAACTCATCTTATCTGGGGGGTGGGGTTAATTGAAGACTTATGAGACCGAGTGGCAACACAAACTGTAGCCGGTTATGAAAAGAAGACACAAACACAGCTGCTCATTATCATGAGTGCGCACTTTACACGCGTTGTCTGTACTTTGACCAATCAAAGTACACCTGCCAGTGTTTATGGGCCAAGGATCTCAACCGTCAAGTGTAAGTGATGATTATGGGTACAGTAAGAATTGTGGAGGACTCCCAGGGAAAGAATCTTACGACTTTCTGCAAAGAGAAGAAGTTGGGTATCCAAATGGTCTGAAAATGGTGAGCAGAGTACGATAACCTCAGTCAACAGGTGTCAATAATATTATTTTATAGTTCAACATGTCCGTCGTGTGTTGTTGACGATCTTAATTGGGGCTTATTTTTGGGGTAGATCTTATATCATGACCGCCCTGGAAAACCATGCTAGGCCTTATTCTCTGGTTAGGTCTTATTTAGAAAGAAATATGGTAGCATCAGTGCCATAAAGGCAGGAATGGGCATTAGTACAGGAAACATGTAGTAAAGGTATAACTCCAAATAGAAAATGTGTGTGTATCTGTAATAAAACATTATACTTCAGATTATTATGTCATGAATATATCTGGACATACTTTGTTCTGTAGATTAGACTCTATTTGTAATACCTATATGCTTCAGGTTTTATTTTATAGAGCAATTCCTCTATACTAACTTTAGAGATGGCTGTTGACCATTGTCCACCATGGATTAAGCATTGTAATGTATACACTTATTGGGTAAACAAGTGGGAGACATTTTGCTAGTAGGAATGGGTAGGTTGAGCATTCAAGAGTCCATGAGTAATAATGAGATGGTAGGTGGGTTGGGAGTATGTAGTGTTTAGGGGGTGTGAAGGTAGGTAATAGAGGGTTGAATAGTATATGGGGAAGTCAGGAAGCAACATTAAGAGTAATGAGAGTAAGAAAGTTAGAAGCATACTTGTGTGGGAGAATGCATGGGTGAAAAGTATGAAATAACTGCTAAAAATGCATAAGGGTGATATGGATGGGAGTTGTTACAAGAAATACGTATTTATGGAAGGGTGTGGTAGGGAGGTGAACATGTTTACGTATGACTAATAATGTAAGGAGTTGGTGGGGATAGAAATATAGAGAAGAATTCAATTCTGTTAAGGAAGATAATTTGTGCTATTATGGAAAGATTAACTAGATGGAAGGGTTAGTAGTAGTAGTGATAAAATTGTCAGTTGAGTTTGTTGGAATTAGTTCTGAGTATGAGGTTATGGAGTCAGAAGTACAAATATTTTGACTGTACAATGTTACAGTGGGAAGTAGTGAGGGAAAGGTTGTCTGTGGTAGAATACGGAAATTTGATACGGTGTGCTTTCCTGTGGTAGAGGGAATAGGAATGTTGTGATTTGGTTCACAAACATGAAAAATACTCTTATGATTGGGTAGTGGTAAATTCAAACAATTTATGTAATTTGGAGTAAAGGACCAGATTAAGTTAGGCTAATTATTATGTAATGACAATTAATGTAAGGCCCAGTCAATAAAGCTAATTATAGTGATTGAGATGTATATAGTGAAGCCTGAAAGTGTGGGCTTCTTTTGACTGGATTCTTGGTTTGATTCCTATTTTAGACACAGCAACAGTGTTATTTCTCTTACCCTGTTCCCTTGCACCCTGCTGGAGAGAGGCAGAGAGAGAGTAAAGGATGAAATGAGGTGAGAGAGTGGGGTGAATAATGTATAAAGTGCAACAGAGTCAGTGGAGCAGCTGCAAGAAAATATAAGTAAAATACTCTAAAATCAAGCAAATGGGAATCATTGTGAATAGCCTAAGTCACCCCCACCCACCCATCAAGGCAACAGCAAAAACAATCAGAAAAAAATATTTTCAAATCAAATAATGCACAGCTGCAGTTCAAGAAAAAAAAATACTGTCTCAAAACTGAAAGTGGTATAGCATAGCCTTCTAAGTGCCAAGGACAAAGGGGAAATGGAAGTTCTATGAAGACTTGGGGTCTATATTAGAAAATCGAAGTTTCACAACTTCGAATGTTCTAATATCGACCCCTATTCAGCGAACGCTGAAAATATCAAAGCTGCGGAACACCGAATTTCTTCCTATGGAAGGAATTTGGTTGGCTGTTCCTTTGGCTTCGCTATGTTCAGCACTGTAGTGGAAAGTTATGGGTCGGGATCAGGTAAGTGTGCGATTGTGTGGACGTGAGTGTTAGGGCGCAGGGTAGGTGAGTTAGGGTTAGGGCGTGGGTCAGGTAAGTGTGCGATTGTGTGGATGTGAGGGTTAGGGTGGGGTAGGTGAGTTAGGGTTAGGCCGCTGGTGAGGTGAGTGTGCGATAGTGACGGACCTTAGGGTTAGGGTTTGGGTTAAGGTAAGTGGATAGCTAGTGGTGTGTGTACAGTTTAGTGTAGGGTAAGATGTAGGATTTTAGGTGTATGCATGTGAATTGCTGTTTGTTTGGTGTGTTTTTGTTGTGTGTATGTGTGTCGGGACAACAATTTTTTTTCCCTAGGAAAAAATTCGCTGTTTTGCATGTTTGATATTGTCAGCGTTTGCTGAATAGGGGTCGATATTAGAACATTTGACATTTTAAAAAGTCAATGTTCTAATATAGACCCGAAAACTTGCAGTTATACTAAGCAGAGACAGGAGTAGACAATGATGAGTTCAGCAAATCTGGATAAATGTGAAGGAAAAATAAGAGAAACAAATAATTGAGGACAAAGGACAGTGCAAATGAGCAGCAAAGAGTAGATCTCAGTGCCAGTTGGGAAGCAGAGGGTAAAAGCTTTTGAGCAGGATGCCTATGGAAGAGGGCTGCAGAATATAGGGCTATTGATTACAGACTAGGTCACTGAAGTGTTTGTCTGAAGACTATTTACTGTGCAGGCTGAAGTACATATAGAAGGATTGACTGTCCAGCACTTACTTAAAGTGCAAGGGCAAACATGTAGAAGGTTTCAGTCCAAAATAAATGATGAGTGGATGGAAAAGACACAGACTGTCTTTCATAGGTTAATAGGTAGGTACTGGGCTATCTGCCTGAAGGCATATATTAGCCCAGCCACATTGTGCGGTATTCACCTCCCTTCTGGTTAGTTCCCTAGGCCCTTGATCTAGCAGCTAGTACCCTTGGTCCCTATCTAGTAGAGCTGTTGGCATGATCTCTGGTGTGAACTTTCTGTTACCCATCCACTCGTCAAGGTTCCTCTTGAAGAGTGATAGTGAGAGGCTCTGTCTTATGTAGATCGGGACCCTGTTCCATAGTAAGGGAAGTCTTTGCAAAGGGAATCTATCCCTCCAGCATGTTTTATTCATTGTTGTGCTGAAGTTTATATCCCTAGATCATGTAGCTCGAGTGGATTTGGTTTTGCTAAGATGGAGCATGTTCAACAGTTCTGGGTTGGACATGGCTCTGTATGTTAGACAGAGATCGCCTCTGAGAAGGCGGTATGCAACAGAGAAAAGCCTTAGTTTTTTCAATTGTGCTGCATAGGGCAACTGTTTGAGGCCAGTAATCCTCTTAGTGAGGTACCTCTGTGGTCCCTCCAGCTGCTGGAGATGCCTAGACAGGTACATACCAATTGGTGCATTGTACTCAATAATGGGTCTGATGAGGGAAGAGTAGAGGGGCACCATTACATTCTTAGATCTTGATGCAAACCCTTTCGTGATCAGATGGGTCACATAGAAGGATTTTCTAACCACCTTGGCAACATAGTTATCAAAGCAAAGCTGACTATCTACTTGGGTCCCTAGATCCCTTATTACTACTTCAGATTTCAGGGGGTTACCACCTATGTGGTAGTTCGCAGGTACTCTGTTTTTTCCAAAGGGGATTACTACGCATTTTTAGCATTTAGCTTGAGACCATGGCTTTGACACCATGCATCAGTCTTATTTAGGCCCTTCTGGAGGATATCCATGTCGGCCGGAAACTCTATTATAGCACCCAGTTTGCAGTCGTCCGCAAACTTGGTCAGCCACAGCCCTTCAATGTTTGCCTGTACTTCAGAGAAGTATATGCCAAACTGGAAGGGCCCCAGGACAGAGCCCTGAGGCACACTGCTTGTTACTGGTCTGGATTTAGACATAGATTCCTCTACTCTTACTTTTTGGGATCTGTCCGAGAGCCAGTTTGCGATCCATCTTGTGACGTAAGGGTGTATGCCCAGGTTGGTGAGTTTATCAATAATACCCGAATGGGGAATGATGTCAAATGCTTTAGCAAGGTCAAAGTAAGCCGTGTGTACCTCCTTTCCCTTATCTATAGCCTGAGTAACTGTCTCAAGGAAGTCCACCAGGTTCAGGAGACATGATTTGCCCTTGATGAAGCCGAACTGTGTGGGGTCAAGTGTTTGGAGGTTCCCAATCTCTTCATTTATGAGTTCCATTATGATTCTCTCCATTGCCTTACAGATCAGACTGGTCAGGCTTATTGGTCGATAGTTCCCAGGGTCGGTTGTGGGCCCACTCTTGTGCAGCAGAACCACCGTTGCTGTGCGCCATTCTATGGGCACATATCCTGTTGAGAGGCTGAGACTGAACAAGGTATTCAGATGCATGGTTAATTCATTTTGGAGCTCGCGTATGACACAGCCCGGGACAACACCATCTGGTCCCATGCAGGCAGTGTTTTTAGCTTTAGATAGAGCCTTATTAACCAATGTATCAGTACTAATTGGAGTTACACAATCCCCTGGAATAGTAATAGGCCCTGTAGGTGGTGGTGGGGGGGGGTTTGCACTGAACCTGTCAGCCAAGATGTTGGCAATGTCAGTGGGGTCAGTGTATTTTGTTCCATTTTGTACTAGCTCGGAACAGACCTGAGCATTGCCATTTAGGTTTTTGATGTAACCATAGAAGGCCTTATGGTTATCCTTGGCATCCTTGGCAACTTTCTTTTCAAAATTGGCTTTAGTTGACTTGATGAGGGCCCTCAATTTCTTACTAAAGCTGATCAGGAAAAATTTTTCTACTTGAGATTTGGCCTTTTTTGTATAAGTCTCCTCCTTTTATTGTATAGTTTGCTTATGGCCGGGGTCCACCAGACTGGTTTCTTCTTGCTTGCAGAAGGAGTTTTGGTTTTATTTGGGATAGCACGGTCCATGCAATCCTGAAGATGTATATAAAGTGCCTTGGTGTAGGATTCTGCATCCTGGATATCATTATCCTTCTGAAAGGGAATAGTGAAGCTTTCCACTTCTGACACAAGTAGTTTGAAATTTGCTTTGGAAAGGTTTTTGACTATGTTTTTTTTGACTGGGGGAGGTGGAGGGGTGAGGATGTCCAGGGTTATCAGTTTGTGGTCAGATCTGACCAAGGAGGGAGTGATAATGAGTGTGGTACAATGGGCGCCCATATTTGTGATGATTAAATCCAATATGTTGTCCCCTCTAGTGGGAGAACATACCAGTTGTTCAAGGGCATTTGAATTTATAAATTCTATGAACCGCTGGGCATAGGAGCTATAACTATGGTAGTTCACCCAGTCTATACCAGGGTAGTTGAAATCACCCAAAATTATGGTGTTGGGTAGGACCTTTATATTTTCCAATGCCTCAAGGAATGCTGAGTGAGCATCTTGGGACATGGTGGGCAATCTCTAACAGGCTACAACTTGAAATGTGGTTTTGCCTGCTGATAGTGGTGCATGGATGATCTCTGTGGCATCATGTTGCACCACTAACCTGGAGATGTGGGTATCCTTGATGAATATGGATACACCTCCGCCCTTTGTACAGCGATCCGATAACTGAGGCCGGAAGGTATGATATGAATTGTAACCTGGTAGTGCTAGGGTGCTCTCTGGAGCTTTGAGCCAGGTTTCCATCACTGCACAAACATCGATTTTCTCCATACTGAGGAGTGCCTTGAGTGCGTGCATTTTGAGGTTGAAACTTCTGGCATTGAGTAGCATTACCCGTAGTTTTTGGTTACCTGTGCTGATTACGGTGGTTGGTTTGTCCTTTGAGCCTTGCCTAAAAAGGCACTATGGGGAAGGCAAGAGCCTTGGCCAGTATTCAAAAGCCTAGGGGTGACAGGTGCTAACCATCTCTGGCAAAACAGCGAGGCTTGTCTATCATGTCATCCCAGGCAGACAGACACTGGATTCCATTAGAATGACACCAGAAGCTTAGCCAAGTGTTGAATTTGATAATTTTGTCTTTGTATTATGGTATCATTCTAGGTGAAGGTAGTATGCTACTCAATGTCAGGGTCATACCAGCTTGGGCTACATGATCAGAGAGCTCCTCGATGTCTCTTTTCATGTAGTCCAGGGAGGCATGTCTTAGATCATTCACACCAACATTTACAATGACAGCGTCATACTTGTACTTGTTCTGGAGTGACCTAAGTGCCTGTGTTATGTGGCGGATCCTAGCACCTGACAGGCAGCTGACAGAAACCTTCTCCTTGTTCAGTCTGGTGAGTGGCACATCTGTGTGCCTTACTATAGAGTCTCTTATTACTAGCGTGTTGGGTATGATGTTTTGCCTTAGGGGCTGTCATGAGGCACACTGCTGAGGTGAATTATGTGTTTTCTGGCTTGTGCTTGGAGGTGCAGGTTGCTTGCTTGTCTGCTTTGGAGGGCACTGTTTCTTTTTCAGATTGGTACCTAGTGCCTCCGAATATGTTTTTGTGTATTTATGTGTATGTTTTGCCAGTGCTTGTTTTGTAGATCCATGTGTGACTGGTGGTGTGATGTTAGTGTGTCTCTTCTTCTCTTGACTGTCTGTTAGAGTCATGGGTTGAGAGCGCTTAGCCTCCAGTCTGGCTGTGTATTTGCATCTCTCACAAGTGTTTGTGTCTACAGGTAAGAGGAGAGGGTTGTCTGTATACATGAGGCAGTTGTGACACTGTCTCAGGATGCCCAATTCCACTAGATGAACTGGAGAGTACACCTGAAGCTGACCTCTGGACATGCTTGGAAAAGTAACTGTCACTTGTCTTGCGGACAATCGAGGGTCTTATGCTGTATTATAATAGTGCTGTCTAGGAGATTTGGAAAATTTATAATAGTGCTGTCTAGGAGATTTGGAAAATAATAGTGCTGTCTAGGAGATTTGGACAAGTGCTGATTTGGGTTATGCAAGTGCTGCAATAAGAGCAGTTGATCTGAAGCACTTGAGTTGAGGCTTGCCTAGTTCTAAGGGAAAATTTGCAGTGCAGACTTTGTGGAGCCAGGTATAGTATACCCCAGCTAAACGGCGCTGCCAGACGCTGCTCTGTGCGCAAGACCGTGCAAAAAGAGAGTTGCAGGGTTTTAAGATAGAGAGATCAAGGAGTTTGTAATTGACCCAAAATGGCCATTAAAACTACAGTTTCTAGGCAGTAACTACTCCTACAGGGACAGGCAGGCTGCTCAGTGTTAACCACTGCCACTGGTGAACACAGAGACTTCCCTTTAGCCCAAGTAAGCACTGACCTCCAAGAAACGTACAAACAGTTCAAAACAGCAACTCTGTAAATGAACTTTTTTTTTTAATTATAGAAAGTGGGTAAATAGCAATTTTTTTGTTTTTTTGTTTTTGTTTAAGGTTAGCAGAGACACACAAGTAGCAAACTAGTCAGAACAGTGCAATAAATGACCCCAACACGTGTGTGCTTAGGTCAGAGGCAGGTAAAATGCAATTTTAAGAAAAAAACGATTTTAAATTGTGTAACACAAAAAATGCAATAAACAGGCTCTAGGTATGTTCTAAATACTGTTTCTAACATAGATATGAACTTTTGCAAGCAAAAAAATGCCGAAAAGTGGGTGGCAATGCAGTTTTTCTAAGAAATAAATCAGAAGAAAATACTTAAAATCTCAAAATTGGCTCCTTTCTTCTCTCAGCATTTTCTCCTCTTGGTAGGTGCTTCAGCAACAACTATCAAGCCTGGAAAGATGCCAAAACCATGTGGCTGTAGGGTTTTAAGAGAGAGAGATCAAGGAGATTGGAATTGATCAGATGAGCCTCTTGAAGTGTACATGTTTTAGAGATGTTCCTAGTGAACTTGTCTACTGCTTCCTTCCACCTTGCTGGGGAGAGAGAGATAGAGATTGGTGAAGAAAGGTAGTTACTGGTCAGATTGATGGGATGGTGCAATTTGATAGAGAAATTTTGTGCAATGTCTAGAAAGTAGTGCAATTTGCTAGTGGAATTTGGTGTAGTGCTTGGATAGAAAGAGGCAGCATGCCTAGGTCCGTTATTTTTTTCCAGCTATTATTCAACAAATAAGAAATTTTCAGATATTAGATAGAGTGCATGCGATACTATAAACAGTCCAAATTGCTTAAAGTACAAACTTGACATTAAGTGTAATAAATCATAAGGCTGTATTTGTTAATGATCACTTTTGCTGAAATGATTGAGAAGGAATCACAGTTCCATTATCTGCCTTATGGATGGCTAAATTTTTTTTCCCCTCAGTATTGAATATTTTGTGCATTTCCATAACTATAGCCATTAACCATGGTTAAATCTGAGAAGCAGAAATGCTGATGAAGGTTCCTGTCATTATGTACCCTGAGATACTTATTTTTAACTTACAATCAAATGGTTCAGTTAATGCTGTCATCATCTCTTTTTCTCAGAACTGACAGCATTTGAGAGATGATTGTGCCAGAGTATAGACACACAGAAAGTCTTAGAACATGTATGATTACTAGGATTTTCATTGCTTATACAACATGCATCCAGTGATTTCTTCTTAAGTATGTATGCTTGTTCATTGTTGGAATAGGCGAGTGATGGAATAGTCACCCAACCAGTGTTCAGAAACATTTCTTATCATCTTTAACTATTTCACAGTTTGGAACAAAAATATGAAAATTGTATGAGAAAATTTGCAGGATTAAACGATTGGTAGTTATAAATACCTGCATCATGTGGAATATACTTGACACCAAAGGCAGTGATAAAATAAAAATAATTAATGAGCACTAGGCAGTGATAAAATAAAAATAATTAATGAGCACTTTATGATGTTTCTTTAAGTATATTTCTAATGGTCTGTGTTACGTGATATTAATGTCTGGCATTTAATATCTCGTTGGTTGATTTTTTTTCTGATCGATAGCTTACTAAGAATCCTATTTCATTAAACATAAGTTTTGCAATGCATAAAAGGGCTTTACATGTTTCACCATATAAAACATTTTCATTGTAGCACATCTAATGAATTTTTTTTCAGATGGGTAAATACTGGCTTAGTTGTTAAAGTCTTAAAAAAATCAAATAACCTCCAAGCTTTTTATACTGCTTCCAAACCCATGTTTAGTTTTCAGACAATGTGCTAGAACTCTGGGTAGATGACAGACGGTGACAATTATACCAGTTTACACTTTGGATATCTTAATTTTGATCATTCGAAGAATTTCTCTTTCTTCCAGCTGGTCAGTGGATTTGGAATCTACTTGTCTTCACTGAGGGGTAGCGTTATGGAGACTTAATTTTAAAATATATTTTCAAGTATAGTTCATTATTGATTCATGTTTAGCAAACACTCGCACTGACACATAGACACTCACACACACACATATATATATATACCACACATGTATATGAATGTGTGTGTGCGTGTATATATATATATGTATATATATATATATATATATATATATATATATATATATATATATATATATATATATATATATATATATATATATATACACACACACACACACACACACACACATATATATATATATATATATATATATATATATATATATATATATATATATATATATATCTATATATAGGATCATTGGAGATTACTAGGGTATTGATCCAGAGGTCATTTCAAGCCTACCTGTTTCATCTCAATGTAATACCATAAGTACTCTAGTCATTACCCAGGGCTGTATTTATTAATAAATGCCGATGTTCAGGATGGTTGTGAGTCATTTCCCTGGTAAGAATTTATGGTGCCTCATCCACTTGTCCAGGTTCCTTTTGAAGAGTGTCATAGAGGTGATCTGCTTCACATGAATTGGTAGCCCATTCCAAAGATGTGGCAGTTGCAGGGAGACACATCTGTCCCTCCAGCACATCCAATTCAAGTCACAGGCCATATGTAGGTGCCTGAAATTGGTAGCTCTAGTCAAGTTTGATTTACAGATGTGTAGCAAATTCATTAGGTTTGGGTCAGAGATTCCTCTGTAAGCCAGGCATAAGTTTCCCCTAAGAAGTCTATATGACACTGAGTATAGTGACAAGGATTTTAGTCAGTCTGTGTAAGGTACGTGCTGGAGACCCTTGATCTTTTTAGTTAGAAACCTCTGAAGTCTCTCCAATTGCTGCACGTGCCTTGTACGATACATGCCAAAAGGGGCATTGTACTCAATTATGGGCCTGATTAGTGATGAGTATAGAAGGACTATAACCTCCTTTGCTCTAGAGGTGATGCCTTTGCTAATCAAGTGTGCTACGTAGAAAGCTTTCTGTACTATAGTAGATACTTAGTGGTCAAAGTTAAGGTGACAGTCTACTTGTCATCCCAGATCTCTTACCACTTCATGGGTACATAGGGTATTGTTGTTAATTTGATAGTATGAAGGGACATTTTTTTTACCAAAGGGAATAAAAATGCACTTCATTGCATTCAGTTTGAGACTGTGACTAAGACGCCAGTCATTGGTCTGTGTAAGACCCTTCAGAAGTATACTGACATCATTTGGGGATTTAATAATTGCACCCAGGTTGTAGTCATCCACAATCATGGTCAGCCATAGCCCCTTAGTTTTGACCTGAACTTCTGAGAAGTATATACCAAACAGTAGGGGGGCCAGCAATGACCCTTCTGACACCCTGCTGGTGAGAGGTCTGCTGGTTGATGTGGAGTCACCCACTTTGATAGTGTGTAACCAGTTTTTGAGCCAGTTGGCAACCCATCTTACAACAAAGGGGTTTATATTCAGTTCGCTAAGTTTATCAGTAATTCCTGAGTGTGGGAATGTGTCAAATCCCTTTGCCAGGTCACGGTATACTATGTGCACAGATTTGCCCTCGTTGATGGCCCTGGTCACATTTTTGAAGAAACTCACCAGGTTTAACAGTAAGGATCTGCCCCTGATGAAGCTCAATTGGGTGGGATCCAAGGTATGGAGGTTGTCTTTGTCTTTATTTATAAGGTACATGATGATACATTCCATGGCTTTACAGATGATGCTGGTCAGATGTATTGATTTATAATTCCCTGGGTCTGTTGCTAAGCCAGCTTTGTGGAGGGTAGTAAATGTTGCTGTTCTCCATTCTGCTGGAACAAAGCCTGTGGTTAGGCTGTGATTAAATAGGGTACTTAGTGGCGATGCTAGTTCATGTTTTAGTTTGTTTCGAAGACAGCCTGGAATGCCGTCTGGTCCCATAGAAACTGTGTTTTTTGCCTTAGACATGGCTTTAATGAGCTGCTCTTTGAATATGTATGTCTTTGTTTACCAGGAAATTTTGAAAGTCAAAGCCTGTTTTTATCAAAGGCATGAGGAGAAAAGCTCCAGCAAATACATTTAAGGTACTCATGATGGAACATTTTTTACAAAGATACATTGCATACAAATAGGTAATTGTTCTGTGGTGAGTGATGCTGCACATAAATAAAACAGGTATTTCTTTTGTGGTGACATTATGCATGATATTAAATTGCAAGTATAAAATATTTAGTATGCAAACAGTTCAAGTGTAATATATGAGACAACCAGACATTAGATGTGGCTTATAAGACATGGGTAAGGAAGTTAGGAATAAATACAACTAAGTATAGGATTGTGAAATATTAGTCAGTATGTGGATAGTAGGAAGAAGAGAGGAAGAAGAGAGGAACTTGTTAGCTTAAACACCGATATTCTGTGAATTGTGCACGGGTACTATATAAGGGAAAATATTTAAAATGTAATCATGTTTTTTCCCTTCACCACTAGATTTAGTTACCTTGTCCCATTTGTTATGACTTTCACATGACTGATAAATTAAGTCATGATAACTAACTTTTTAACTGGAGCCTTTGGGTGACATGCAGATTATAGGGACCATGGATATGTGAGCGTACTTCTGCACATAGAGACTTGTGGACCCAGAGAATGGATTCGAAGAATGAGTGTTGGAGAAACATTCTAAGGGACCAGTGGAGAAAGATGACAAGAAGCAATTTATGAAATTGTGATGATGTGTCAAAAGCACACTTAACGTGCTAACTAGATGTGGCAATCTTTGGTTTTAATATAAAATAAATATACTGTAAAGCATTTTAGCCATTTAGCTGTTATACCTTCTATCTTTTAAAAACGAGTTTCTTATCCTGCTATGTAATTAAAGTTAAAAAGCTGTTGTCTGCTTTTTCCCTTACAAGTCTAAGAAGACTAAAACAACCGACATCCTGTATTTATGTGGTGTATTCTAGTTCATAAATCTGTACATACACTAGCATGGTAAATTCACTGTTTTCTTATTAACCTTTTCATAAGTAGTTTGCATCTTATAATGGGATTTTTAAATGAAATGGGATATGGGGAACTTAAATGCATCAGCAAAGTATTTTTATATCTGCATGCATCATCATAACAGGCCACAGACTGTAAAATAATACCATTGAATGTCTTCAGCAGTGAACTGTTTTACAGAACATTCGACAAAGGTATTGTTATTCTTATTCACTTTACCATTTCAAATAGACATGTCATATATTCTCAAGTTTAAGTAGCAGACATTTTGTTGCAAAATCATTTATTCTTGCATAGTTTGTGAATTTCAAACAATGAGGTGTTTGGAGTAGTGATAATTCAAAGGAACATTAAACCATATCTGTTGAAATTATTGTGCTGTTTCACTTTGAAATTGTGTAAATGAGCAGTGATAGAGTTACAGATGTTCCCACTAAGATCAATTTTGATGCTGGTGAATGGTGATGCTGGGATGAATGTCAAGTGTTTATGTGACAACTGGTATATAGTCACATATAAGAAATCAATGGAATTACATTTGCAGTTTTTTAGAAGATCTTTTGCAGGTGTCTTCATTTAGAAAATCATTTTGGCTGAAATAAATTATGATGATCAATTCATAATTTAATGTATTTGTAAACAAGTTGCTATTGCTGACCTTACAGGACTATAATGCTCAATAACTCATTAGACCCAAGTTGTACTCATCAGAAAAACTTTACAATGGCTGTTTTTTAAACACCTTTATTGAATTATCACATGTGACATAGGCACATTTATCAAACTGTATTAGCAAGTTAAAATTAACAAACGTTATGCTTCACATATATCATATAACCTAAGGAACATTACATAAATTATCCAATTCCTCCCCCTTTTTTTATAAACAAGAAACATCTTTATTAAATGCTGTGTTACTTTTATGCCAGATGTAATGGGATACACATCTCACAAAAAGTTCAACTTTTGTTTTGTCAGTCCACAGAATATTTTCCCAAAAGTCTTGAGGATCATCAAGATTTTTTTTGGCAAAAGTGAGACGAGCCTTTATGTTCTTTTTGGTCAGCAGTGGTTTTTGCCTTGGAACTCTGCATGCATGCCATTTTTGCTCAGTCTCTTTCTTGTGGTTGTGTCATGAATACTGAACTTAACTGAGGCAAGTGAGGACTGCAGTTCTTTAGATGTTGTTCTGGGTTCTTTTTTGACCTCTTGGATGAGTTGTTGCTGTGCTCTTGGGGTAATATTTGTAAGCAGGCCACTCCTGGGAAGGGTCTATATTATAACATCGAACATTTAAAAGTTCGACCCACTAAAGGTCGACCTTTAGTGATCGAACTGTTAACATATCGAATGTCCGTAACAAAAAATAAAAATAAATAAATAAAGAGTGTAGGCAGAGGGGCAAGCCCCCCTGCACCCCCCACACCCCCGCTACTTAAATATACCAACTCCGAGACCGCACTACATTGAAGTAAATGGAAATCTCCCCTTAAGGAATTTTCCATTTACCCGCTCGATGTTCTCCACTTTCGCTATTCTCGGATCGACAATGTCTGATTTGACATTGTCAGCTTTCAAGAATTTAATATAGACCCTCCTGGGAAGGTTCACCACTGTTCCATGTTTTCTCCATTTGTGGATAATGGCTCTCACTGTGGTTTGCTGGAGTCCCAAAGCTTTAGAAATGGCTTTGTAACTTTTTCCAGACTGATGTCAATTATTTTATTTCTTATCTGTTCCGGTATTTCTTTAGATCAAGGCATGATGTCTTCCTTTTTGGGATCTTTTGGCTTACTTCACTTTGTCTGACAATTTCTATTTAAGTGATCTCTTGATTCAAAAGGTCTGACAGTAATCAGGCCTGGGTGTGGCTAATAAAATTCAACTCAGCTTTCCCAAATATGTGATTAACCACAGTTACTTCATGATTAAACAAGAGGGACATTTACTTTTTCACATGGGGCCATGTAGGTTTGGATAGTTTTTTTCCTTAATAAACAAAATCACTTAAAAACTGTATTTTTTGTTTACTTGGGTTATCTTTGTCTAATACTTGTCTAATATTTAAATTTGTTTGATGATCTGAAACTTTTAAGTGTGACAAACATGCAAAAAAAAAGTAGGAAATCAGGAAGGAGGCAAATACTTTAATTGTACTGTATCGTTTCAAAAAATGTTTCATAGGCATGTGTTTAATACCATAGCAGCATTCTGCACCAGAAAATAAAACTGATCAAATTGTCCACCCTGTTAATTTTAAAAAACATAACTATCTTTCTAACGCTTTTAACCTCGACAGGCAGTTAACTGAGAGTTGATCATTTAAACCAGGCCAGTTGTTAGAATTTAACTTGAGCTGCTAGTGCAGCCCACACCGTTAAATATTTAGATGCCATGGACCATCATGCCTATTGCATAACTGTATTTGCTCAACAATACAAAATATAAAGTCCTGTGTAGGACTTTCATTAATGTGATTAGCTAATGCGTTTGTCAATTCCTTTTTCTTGACATCATAACTGTTCATAAATTCTCTTATGCAGTTTCCTCTTGGTTTTCCCGATATAAAAGCATGGGCATGAATTACAGGTAGCACAATATACCACCCCTGTGAGCTTGCAAGTATACAAGCCATTAGTGTTAATTACATGTTGGTTGACCTGTAGTTGCTGTGCAGTGATGATGAACTTACAATAATTGCAACCACCACAAGTTTTCATGTCCTTAACAGTAGTCTGTTTCAATGCATTTTCGAACAAAGCCTTGAGATTAGTCCCCCCCCCCACACACACACACACACACACACACACACACACACTCACTCACATACACACTCACTCACATACACACTCCTCAAATCTCCTGTGCATACCTCTGAAAAGTGTTGGTTTTAGTCTATGAGGGGCATAGAACAGAGACCACTGCTAAGCCTTTGTCAAACTCCACTTATGCTGTCTTGGAGTTTAGTGGCCAGTATGCTTTCAGAAGTTCTGAAGGTCTGGATATTCTCAAATGCATTTTGCACCTTACATTTTTTAATGTGATTTAAACTGAGCAAATCACAAGAGAGTAAGTTGCTTTCATTCGGATGGCCCCAGCCTCACCAGCTGCAGTTATAGCCACATCTGTCTACAGTTCATATCTCTAATTGTTCATAGGTTCATAGGTTCATAGGTTTATACTAGGCTATCTGCCCTAAGGCATTTATAAGCCTAGCCCAAATTTTTGTGGCTTACGCCACCCCTTATATGAAAAAATACTGTGCCCATTAGTTTGTTGTGCCTCTGTCCAGCAGTGACACAGAGATGATTCCCGGGGTAAACCTACGATCTCCCATCCACAGGTCTAGATTTCTCTTGAACAGAGTCAGCGAGGAGCTCTGCCTCACATGGACCGGGATTTTATTCCACAGCATAGGGAGTCTCTGAGTGATAAATCTATCCCTCCAGCATGTCCTATTTATATCCGTGCTAAGGTTTAAGTCGCTTGCTCTAGTGGTTTTGGTGGATTTGGATTTTTTGAGGTGGAGCATGTCCATTAATTCCGGGTTGGACATGGCCTTGTATGTCAGGCACATGTCACCTCTGAGCAGACGGTATGCGACTGAATAGAGCTGGAGTTTCTTCAATCTGGCAGCATATGACAGATTTTGGAGTCCCTTTATCCTTTTGGTGAGGAACTTTTGGGGTCTCTCCAATTGCTGCAGAT
Organism: Protopterus annectens; assembly: GCF_019279795.1. NCBI lineage: Eukaryota > Metazoa > Chordata > Ceratodontiformes > Protopteridae > Protopterus > Protopterus annectens. The sequence goes on along the minus strand of NC_056728.1, from coordinate 1,897,807,612 downwards.
GTCGGGTGAGATACATCCCGAATGGGGCATTGTACTCGATCATTGGTCTGATAAGTGAAGAGTACAGGGGAACAATAACCTCACTAGATCTGGATGTGAATCCCTTCATGATCAGGTGGGCAATGTAGAAGGTCTTTCTAACCACTTTACCAATGTGAGTGTCAAAAGAAAGGCCACTGTCAACCTGGGTCCCCAGGTCCCTGATAACCTCTTCTGTGCTTAGTGGATTGCCACCTATATGGTAGCTTGGGGTTACCTTGTTTTTCCCGAAGGGTATGACTATACATTTTTGGCGTTTAACTTCAGGCCATGGCTCTGGCACCAGCTATCTGTTTCCATGAGTCCCTTCTGAAGGATATCCGTGTCTGATGCACTTTCCACTATGGCGCCCAGTTTGCAGTCATCTGCAAACTTTGTCAGCCAAAGTCCTCCTATGTTGGCCTGTACTTCTGAGAAGTAGATGCCAAACAATAGGGGCCAAGGACCGAGCCCTGTGGGACACCACTTGTGACCGGCTTGGAGTCTGACACAGCGCCAGCAACTCTAACCCTGTGGGTTCTGTCCTTAGGCCAGTTTGCAACCCATCTTGTGACATATGGGTTTACATTTAAGCTGGTAAGTTTTTCTACAATACCCGAGTGGGGTATTGTGTCGAAAGCCTTTGCAAGGTCAAGGTAGGCTGTATGGACTGCCTTTCCCTCATCAATGGCCTTGGTGACTGTTTCGAAGAAGTCGACCAAGTTCAAAAGGCATGATCTTCCCTTGACAAAGCCAAACTGGGTCAGGTCCAATGTCTGCAAGTCCCCTATATCTTTGTTTATGAGCTCCATTATGATCCTCTCCATAGCTTTGCAGACTAGACTTGTTAAGCTTATAGGGCGGTAATTACCAGGGTCCGTAGAGGCGCCGCCTTTGTGGAGTGGGACAACAGTTGCCGTACGCCACTCCTTGGGCACGTATCCTGTGGTAAGGCTGAGATTAAACAGCTGCCTTATGTGCGGGTTTAATTCCTCATTTAGCTCGTGTAGCACACAGCCGGGGACACCATCCGGTCCCATTGATGCTGTGTTTTTAGCTTTAGAGAGAGCAGCTTTCACCTATAGAAGAGATTGACAAATGAATGCAGTTCATATTTACTCACACAGTTGCTAAACATTGAAGTGTATTAGATAATGGAAAACTTTACATCAGTACCCTGATTTAAGAGCAAACATTCTCTAGCAGGGTATTATTGTACAAGTAATGCCCGCTGAAAAATGAGTCCACCATTTCATGGCAGCATATTAAGCTGCAGCGGAGCTCAGACTGAGAAAATGAAACAGCCGCCATATGGTGTAGACACCAGTCCCAATTGGCTTTTTTAAACCAACTGTCTTACTGATTAAATTGTAATATGAATATGATGCTATTTTTAGTGTGTGAAAGCCACGTAATGCCTAAAATAAATAAAACCTGGTTTTACCTTCCTGAAGATCTTGGATTTTACTACTTGATTTGCGTATATTTATGGATTGCTTGCATCCACCCATTGTTTTTCTACATTTCCTTTAGAATGAAAAGCTTTTATTCCCGCTTTGCTGATCATTGAAAATCCTGAAAAACAAAACTGTGTGTGGGTTTATGTCTGTTTGTGTGTGAATGTACGCATGCATGTGAGTGAAAGCGAGAACAACCGAGCTATTATTTTTCACTCGCTAAGTAGTGCTTTTGCTGTTTATCTAAATACAGCAAAAATAGTCCGTGCATGTGTGTATGTTTCTTTGTGTGTGAAATCGTGCATGAAAGTGGTGTGTGAGTGAGAGAGAGAGAGAGTGACAGTGAAGAGTGACAGTGATCCAAAACTGGCAGCAGCAGCAGCAGTCAAGAGGTTTACGTACTTCTCACCTCTTAGATAACTTAACTGAATAAAACATAAAATAAAGGGGGGGGGCAAAGACTCAAAACAGGAGCATATTCCTGTTTAAAAAAAACACTAAGTTACTGCAACAATAGAACTTGCGTTAGCATGTATTTTCTGAAGTACAGGTGTGTGTGTGTGGGGGGGGGTGGCGCCTGTGTGACAGAGGGGGAGACAGTGAGATCAATGGAAAACTGGCAGCAGCAGATAAAGAGGCTTGCATACCTCTCAACCTTTTCACTCAAGAAGTGTGGATAAAGCCTGAAATAAAGGAGAACAAAGACTCCAAAATAGGAACAGATTTTAAATGTTGTAAATAAAAAAATTAAAAGTAAGTTAAATAACATGATTTGTGTTAACATGATTTTTTTGAAGGAAATAAAGTCTGAAATTCAAATGTATGTCATTATATAGTGACTTCAATACCCAATGGCTAGCAAGAAACCATTTTAGCAGTAAGGCACCAAAAAATAAAGCAAATATCTAGATATTTTAGTAAATGACATATTTTAGATGTGAAATGATTCCTCTAACTCCATTTACATATACTACAGCAACTTTGAAATAATAGGTGGAGGAACTATTTCACAACCAAAATATATAAAAAAATAATAAATATAATAAAAATATAAATAAGTAAGTAAAACACAACAATTTTACAGAGAGCTCATTCACTAAGTGCAATAATGCCCTCCAGGGTGGGTGTTAATGTGTAATTAATGCCCCTCCATGGGTGTAGAGGCCCTCTGCCTGTAGCGTCGGGCCTCAAAAACACCCCTGGGAGGCATTAATTATAGATTAATACACACCTTGCCAGACATTATGGCTTCCCTATCTTGCTTCAAAGTTGCTTCACACATTTCACATCAGATCTGCAAAGTCAGAATAATGAGCAATGAACAACAGGTAGCCAGTCATTTCCTCTACAGGTAGCCCCACCTCTGCATGTGCACATCTCAGTCCATTTTACAAAGGTACACTAGTCCTGAAAGCCAGACCATGACCTTTTAAACTGAGGAAAATACAAAAGGGTGGTTACATTCAACAAAGAGCGCCACTTCCTCCCCTACAACTGTAGCTACTTCTGTCTACATTTCAGATGACAATGATAAAGAATGATAGCCATTTATTGTATTTTAACTCTGAGAATGTCCATGCAAGCACTTGGCACACAAAGTATCCCAAGTACTTCCCACAATTTACATTTATCTTGCAAAAGCACAGTAGTTGAAGCCAGACAGTGACTTTATGAACTGAGTAGAACTAAAGGGATGGTTACTTTCTACGGAGAGCTTCTACTCTACCCAGACATTATAGCATAAAATGACAGGCATGTATTGTATTTTACCTTTGTTCCATGGAAACAGCAGTCACACATTAAAGCAGTCTGAGTTGGTTCACATAACTCAGAGTAATCCTGGAAATGCACACAAAACTGCAAAGCCAGATACTAACTATTTGAACTGAGAAAACAAGGTCAGTTACTTTGTAGAGACCCCCCCCCCCCAGCAGTTATAGATAAAATATCAGCTGTGTACTGTATTAGGCAAAACATATTTCAAACACAATACAGGGTACACAGTAGCAATCCCTGCCTCCACCTCTAGTCAATCATGTGCTGCACTAATTTTGTGTAAAGACAGGTGTTATAACATCCATTGCAGACTGCTGTCCCTCTGCATCCCTCATCATAGGACAACTAGACTGTTAAAACCATGTTAGTAACAGTCAATTGTGTATATATGGCAGGGCATGCTGGGTAGGCAGAAGCCCTTTGCTGCATATGGGTATTCTCTTCTCACCATCAGCCATTCAAAGACACTCAAACCTGAAAGAAACTGCTGCGTGTCTTTTAAATTAAGCTATGCAGTGTATTTCAGCTTTGCTTCATGTAGCAATATAAACACATTAAAGAATTCCAAGTTGCTTCACAGAAATCACAGTAATCTTGTAAATGCATAATAGTCCTGCAAAGCCAGATAGTGACTGTTTAAACTGAAAAAACACCAAGAGAGTCAGTTACTTTCTAAGAACAGTTCCTCCCAACAGTTATAGCTGAAAATGACAGCCAGTCTGTTTAGCCTTTTTAAATCAGAAATTCAATCATAGAATCTCAATAACCTCTGACTAGCAAATTCAATTTCACCAGGAAATAACTTTTTGTTGTAAAAAAGAAAGGTTGTGCATCAGGTTTCTGAAACAAAGAATCAAAGGACATTTTAAGTTCTTAGTAATGTATGTTTTCTTTTGCAGTTCTTGTCCCAAGTTTATTTCACTCTTAAAATGCACCCAGGAAGCAGCTTTCACATAGCTGTCATCATGTGATTGATTTTATAAAGGTAAAATGACACCTTATTCAGGCTGCATGCCTACTGACATTTTTACAGATTTTGTGCTCTAAACTTTAAACATAGTTTTTTATTGATATAATCGTAAATAATATAATTATTGCAATAACAAGAATTTTTAGTTTGTATTTTCTTGACCATATCTCTTTTACTACATGGATGATTTGATCCAGAGTAATTATTATTATTATATAGAGGTCCAGTCAGAAAATGAAACCACAAGTTTTTTTAAACTGCTTCTGTATGGTGAGTAAATTAAGTAAATAAACAAATCCACCTACACTAAGTCTACACGATCTGTACTCAAGAACATCCCTACCCATTTTTTTTTGTGGTTACTAGTCGTTCAGAAAGATCACAATAAGTGTACATGTAATCTACACTTTGTGGTAACCTTTATGAATCCCCCTCAGGATTTAAAGCTGCAAGAAAATCAGTAGGAAAAGTAAAATTAGGAGGAAGAAGGTGTGAGTTATGCTTATGTTGTCTGTTCACTCAGGATGGTGTACACAGTGTGTGCATGGGTTTGTGTACATCTGTGTGTGTGTATGCACTCTGTCATGCATATGCGTGTGTCTGTGTATGGGAGTGTGTGTGTGTGTGTGTGTGTGTGTGTGTGTGTGTGTGTGTGTGTGTGTGTGTGCACGCAAATGCCCATGCATTTGTGGGGGTATGTTTATATCTTTATGCATCTACTACGAGTATGTCTTTTTCTGTGTCTGTTTTTGTCTGTGAGGGGCAAGTAGGGGTAGGATGGTGTGGATGTTCTAAAGTGAATAAATGTGATATTTATGTTGATTTACTGTTGTGTAGATAATGCTTTGCAAACATTAAATAACATGGTGTTACTAAGACCAGCTTCCTTTCATAAGAAATGCAAATGTAATTTGATGTTTTCTTACTTTATCCATATAACTAGTCTTTTTCTTTCCATTTAAAACAATGAGTCAATGAATTCATTCACTATCCAGGCAAAATTAAAGTCATGGTATGAAAGTAATATTCCATCCCTAAACAGAGGGTACCCAGTTGCATGTCCTGGCGTTGAAGTGGCGCCATGAGGGTTTGCCCTCATGGCCAAAGCATGGCAGATTTATGTAGCTGACTTTGCAGATTAATACTGCATAATTCCTTGGAAAAATTCCTTGCTCAATCTCACAAAAAAAGTAACACCTGACAAACTCAGTAATTGCTGAAAATATTTTGACAATTCTATAAGATGTAGTCATTATAAAGGTATCCTAAAGCAAGTGCCCTAAACAGAGGGCATCTAGTACACAATCTGCATGCTTCTGAGCCAACCCACCCTGCAAAAAAAAAAAAAAAAAAAAAAAAAGGAATATACAGTGAGGATATTTGTACCGCATGAAGTAAAATTACAGATTTTCAACAGCAAATCAAAAAGTATCCTCTCAGAAATAAGCAACATTATTATCCTTATGGTTTACGGACTTAACTGTTTGTCATAGAAATGCTACTTTGTTGATATTGTTTAATGTGTGTTTATGAGACACTTGGCCAAAGCTTACGACATGGTTTCACGGTGTTGTGGCACTGAGATGTAAACAATTATGTATGTATAGCACTGGAATGCCATCAAGCAAATACCTGTCAAACATAAAAATGAAAATTTCTGGCAAAACATAAGAGCTATGATACTTGGAGGGGAATGTATTCCCTTATGGCCATGTCTTTGATCCCCCAGACTTACTGGTCGAGATCATACCTGCTTTGTAGGGTATAAAGTAATTAGGTCCTACCATGGCAGGTACTATAGCTATAATATCACCTAACTGCTTCCAATCAATTTTTTCCTTAGGAACTTTGCAAAAAAGTATAACACTGATATCAGACTACAATTGTATAAAAACAGTTAAACAAAAAGAAGAAAAATTAACAATTTTGGTGTTGATTATTATGTTGTCCAATATTTTAGTGACGTACTCTGATACAAGACATACCCAGAGCTTTGTTAAGATCTGATGCAGCATCTGAAAGATATAAAACAATTTCAAAGTCAGCTGGACTAAGACTAGTTAAACATAAGACTATCTGGAATTCATGTATATCCCATCTCTGTCCAGCCAGACCCACTGTTGATGTATTTTTAACACAAACATCTGCACAGATCAGTGTAAAAGTCAAATGACATAACATTATTTACAAAACTCCAGCTAATTATGCTGGCATATGTTACACATAATTTGCCCTTCTCTCCCTGACACAGATGGCACTACCTCATATCATCACACACACTATCAAATTAACAGCAATACTCTACTTACTAATGAAGTGGTAAGGGATCTGGGATCACAAGTAGATTGCAACCTTAACTTTGACCACCATATGTCTACTGTAGTAAGGAAGGCTTTCTATACAGCACACTTGATTAGCAAAGGCATCACCTCTAGAGCAAAAGAGGTTATAACCACCCTATACTCGTCACTATTCAGGCCCATAATTGAGTATAATGGGTCTATTGGCATGTACCATACAAAGCACCTGCAGCAACTGTAGAAACCTCAGAGGTTTCTAATAGAGAAGCTCAAGAGACTCCAGCAATTGCCTTACACAGACCGACTAAAGTCCCTGTCACTATACTCTGTATCATACAGATGTCTTAGCTGAGACTTATACCTGGCTTAAAGAGCAAACTCCAACCCAAACCTAATAAACTTACTGCACATCTGCAAATCAAATAGGGCTAGAGCTACCTGCTGCAGGGGCATAAATATGGTCTGCGACATGAATAGGACGTGCTGGAGGAACAAATTTGTCTCATAGCAACTGCCACGTCTTTGGAGTAGGCTGCCAAGTCATGTGAAGCAGAGCACCTCTATGACACTGTTCAAAAGGAACCTGGATGGGGCTCCATAAATTCTTATGGGGATGGTGTCCACAGCCCTCATTGACATGGGCAGTCATCACTAAATACAATCCCTGGGTATTGACTAGAGTATCTGTGGTATTACATTGGGATGAAATGTTGGCATTCTATTAGAGAAGTACCTTGTGCTCAGTTCTGTGCAGATATGGGTGTGTCTGTAGTGAGTGACAGAGAAAATGGGTGTGGAAATGCCTGATGACTGACAGGCATGCTAATTCACATGGTACTAAGGCTATCCAATGCACTGTTAACCAGTAAGTGAACATTACATGTAGTCTGTTTTTTCAGGTGGGCAAGGCCCCTTGCACCTCCCACTTCTTTACATTGCTACCAAGTTTTTAAAACACATTCAGCCAGTGAAATGTTATAGTCTGTAATGTACTAAGAACCTGTTTAGTGGTTTACGACACCATGGATTTTGTGATGGTCCTACAACACATGTGAATACTGTGCTGAACAGATTACCTCAGCCTAACTGAAATGTGAAACATGTCTAAAAATACTAAGAAAATATACAAATAAATACAAAAAAGCCACTCCTGTGCACTAACAGAATGCATTAATCAATATTAATTTTGAGACAGAAATAAATATTCAGCAGATTCAATAGAATTGTTATCTTGGAGGCGTGATTAGGGCGGGATTTGGTACTGCGCATCCTGTGAGGTGCTTCTCTAATAGATCATTGAAATGTCTAGGCTTGAAATGACTTATAAGTTGATAGCCTAGCAACCTCCAGTGATCCTATATACCAAAGTCGTTCTAGTCCTAGGGCAATGATAATTATGAAAACTGGTGCATGAATGGCTAGGCTTAAAAAGGTTATTTGGCCATTAGCCAACTAAGTTCTTATGATCGTATTAGGGTTTACTACAATGAGTTGAAAATGCATGAAATTGTTTTCCCTCAGAAAGCTGTGAAACAAAAACAAGTTGGAATCCAGGAATACATATAATAACCAAAATCTGTGATAGTGGAATATGGAAAAAAGGAAGGAAACCGATTAGCAATGAGCTTCTCTTTAGAAAAGATACACCATAATCAAAGTTTCATTTTTCTGATCTTGTTATCTCTACCAGCATGGAAAACTGCTAATAGGAGTCTATGTATGTTATGTACTGCCCAAGTAACATAAAATAAAAATAAATAAATAATAAAAATATATTACTTAGGTCAGCTGTAGTTCATAATACATTTTCAGCCAGTTTAGGCCTAAATCATTTACTCACATATTGATACCCAAATTTGTCTAAGCAAAGGCAAGAGCTTTAGCAAAGAATCTCATTAAATGTCAGGAAAGAACAATCACAAGTGATGGTCTTTAAAAGTTTGCAGACTGGTCCCAATACAACACAAACACAAGCTCACAGGATCATAGATCAAGCTATTAGCACATAATTTTAGCCTTCATCTGTCATCATCACTAGTTACAACACAAAAAGCACAGCCAGTTGGGGGTGGGGGATTCACAGCTGGGTTTCTGTGAAGATACTGAATACCATTTGTAACCCTCCACCATCTCGTTATTGAAGCCTTGCTACTAAATATTTCATTTATTTATGTGTCTGTATATGTATATATGTATGCATATACATCTTTATTTAATTTAAGGAAACCAAAAAATAATCACTTTTCAAGCATAAACCATAAAGGTGCAATAAGCATGCACACAAGCACCTCTAAGCTCTCCTGAATTTGGAGGATCACATCTAATATGTTGACAAACTTCGGTTCCATCCCTCCTAAATTTAGAAGGTATTTTGAGTTGATAGCACCAATAACAGTACCTAATATAGAAGTTTTTGTCTAATTATTTTTTATTTTTTGTCCATAATTCCAAACTAAAAGTTACAAGACAGGGCACATATATACACACGCAGATTGTATTAACAGATATGCAGCTATATGCCCCTTTAAAGGAGTGGGACACTTTTTCCCTTTTTTTCAGGATCCAACTTCTTACAAAACAAAAAAATAATGTTCATTACAATCTTTCACAAAAAATACTTAACAATTACAAGTCAGTACACTCAACAAAACAAATGTCTCTAAAACTGTCTAATCAATAAAAAAATGTTCTGTAGCCATGGATATGGCCTTTCCCACTGTCTCCATTACCAGCTTGGTGGATAAGGGCAGACTGAGGCAATGTAGAAATTGCCTTATGTTTTGCAGTAAATTTTCAAACAAATTCATATGATATCTGAAAGATGTATTTACACAATGTCAATGGAGGGAAAGCCCTCACATAAAAAGCACTTCTAATGTCAATAAAGTCGTTAGTAGCACACACAATGCACCCATCACACACAATTCAAAGCAAACACAAATTCACATATTCTGAGACAATTAAACCTAACCTACTTAAACCGCAAAGAGCTCCTAAATGAAATACACACAGCAAACTCCTTCACCGACTATGAACACACACTTTTAAAACACCCACATCAACACCTACAGCCACATCTCATGGAGCCTCTACCTCTAAGCCCATAAGGCAAGCCACCACAGAATTCAGTATTCTAGCCATTGAAGACTCCTTTGTGAGATACACTGATATCCCTCTCACGAGACTGAGTAAGGAGAAAGTCATGGTCAGTTCCTTATCAGGGGCAAGGCTATACCACATTAGGCAAGCACTCAGGTTATTAGACCATAATACCAGTATGACTGAGTCAGAGTCCATGTGGGTGTAAATGTCCTGAGACATACATCCCTAACTATATGAAAAGAGACATTCTGGAGTTCTTGAAATATCTGCTCCAAGCTGGTACGAGCCTAGCACTGAGCAGCATTTTACCTTCTCCAAAGATGATACCACAATGCGAACAGAAGATGCCGACTTTAATAATTGGCTTAGTCTCTGGTGTCATTCTAAAAAGTAGGGATGCAATATTTGTCAGCATTGAAAGAGCTACTACACAGACAGGGACTAAAGCTGAAGGTGTCTCAATTTACATCAGAAATAAATATACCAAAAGGCTTGTCAAACAGGACAACGTGTGTGTGTGTGTGTGTGTGTGTGTGTGTGTGTGTGTGTGTGTGTGTGTGTGTGTGTGTGTGTGTGTGTGTGTGTGTGTGTGTGTGTGTGTGTGTGTGTGTGTGTGTGTGTGTGAGTGCGTGTATCATCATCATTATCTCCTTTTGGCTTATGGTTAGGGGTCACTACAGTGGATCACCAGTCTGCTCATGACTGACAGTGGAGTTTTACGGTGTCGAGTTGCCAGCCTGACGCCCAACCTTCCAAAGAAGGCACACACATACACACACTCATACCTAGGGCCAATTTAGAGTGTCCAATCCACCTACAGCATGTCTTTGGGATGTGGGAGGAAACTGGAGCACCCAGAGGAAACACACGCAACTACAGGGAGGATATGCAGAGTCCACAAGGAAGTAGGGTTGCCACCTTCGTTGCTAAAATCCTGCCAACATACAGCATCAGTTGATTTGCTATGCTTTTTGTAAATCTTTTGCCTGCTTTTGGCTGATTTGCTATGCTTTTCTGTAAGAAAAGCATAGTAAATAACTCAATAGTCTGTTTCCTTATTGAAACAGAATACGGAGTTTGTAGAGTGTTTTCCGGACTACTGGAAAATCAGTTTGATTTCCTGATAGTCCACAAGGAAGGCACCCCAGCTGAGAACTGAAACGGAGAACCTCTTGCTGTGAGGTGGCAAAGTTAACCGCTGCGCCACCATGGCCACCTATATATATATATATATATATATATATATATATATATATATATATATATATATATATATATATATATATATATATATATATATATATATATATATATATATATATAGATGTGTATACACACACACACACACACACACACACACACACAGACATTTTATATATATATATATATATATATATATATATATTATATATGGGTCTATATCACGTTTTCGAATTTGAACAATAGCGAACAGCTAAATTGTCAAAAAGGCCGTTCATGGAAGTGTGTTTTGTGGGATCATGGTACAGTGGGGAATGGAATATTTGCCCTTTCCCGACTGTAGTACGATCTCAGAGTTGGTATATATAATGGGGTGTGGGGGGCTGCACCCCCACAATACAAACTTTGATGAACGGCCTTTTCAAACATATAGCCATTCGCTATTGTTCAAATTCGATAACGTGCTATAGACCCTATATATATGTATGCATATATATATATATATATATATATATATATATATATATATATATATATATATATATATATATATATATGAACCATTCTAGGAAACAGCAAGCGAGGTTGCTGTTGTAGATCGTGGCACAGTGGGGATAAGGGAATATTCCCTTTTCCCCACTGTAGTGCAATCTCTGAGTTAGAATACATAGATAGCAGGGGCATGGGGGTGCAGGGGGGGCTTGCCCCCTGCATAAATGTGTTTAAATTTGTTCTTTTTTTTTAATTTGATTTTCATTGAATAGTTTTTTTGTGAAAGTACATTTCTGGATGAATAAAAAAAAAGACAGAGTGAAAAAAATACAAACGTAATATTACTGGTCATTAACTATCCCTGATTTAGCCTCATATTCCTACCCTTCTCCTTATAAAATGTTTTAAATTTCTGGTAAATCACTGAAGATTACAGTCAGTCTGTGATGTCAGACGTTAGAGTTTCATACTTGTTAGTCTTTAGGAAATCCACGTTGTTGAAAATCCAGTTATTCTACTACTAATGTGAATCAGGGTAATATTTACAAATTATACCTGATTTTGGACTTGTAAAGACTCTGGTGGTCATTAGTCTAGTATAAACCTATGAACCTACTGCTTATGCACAAAACATGGCACAACAACATACTGAATACATCATTCGTACTTATTTTAGTAATCTCCACATGTAGTACCTCGCAGTTAGTTCTGCGCAGCTTTGGGCGTGTCAACTGATTGGCAGGGGAAAATCGAGTTTGAGTGACTGGCATGGTAATTTCCGCACTGGAGTGACAAGCATGCAAATTCCCACATTGTGTATACTGTGCTGTCATGTCTTATTTTAATACAAATAGTACTGTCCTGCTGTTACAGTTTCAGAAGTTTTAATAGCTCAATTTATTTATTTACAATTAACCTGTACAATGTTTTTCCTTAATATTATAACTGTTTGATTTCTGTGTGTTGCATTGATAATTTCTGTAGCTTTGTGCACTGCTTAACTTACCTAGACTCTGTAACTGCTAATCTGACCTGCGTCATGAATGAAAGGGTCCTTGGACCAGCACACCAACCTGGTTTCTAACTTAAAATGCTTTGACATGCGAGTACTCAATTTAAATGTAATGCAATATTTTGTGGGTGAAAGAAGGACCTGAGCACTTTTATCTGACTTTGACTTCTAAAAGGATGGGGTGAATACCTCTGTGTCACCTCCATGGATCCACATACATGGATGAGGTTAATCTTCCTATTCCACTATAAATTGCCAGTCTGTTCACTGCATCGTGTAATGAAGTTAAAATTCTCAAAGTTCAAACTAGTCTGCACAGCCTTCAAATAGGTTAAAACAGATTAATTACGATAAACCTCACTAACTTCATGTCAAATATTCTGAAATCAATGACAATCTTCGAGCCATATTTAAATAACATATACCCTTACTTTGGAGATTAGCTTATACTGTGTGAATTAGAATAGCTTTTCTGAATTAAATAAACAGTATTTAAAGGTGACTCAACTAAACAACTAAATATTTATGTGCCTTGGTATGCTTTGAAGATGCTGCCTTGCCATGGCAGGAACCATGTGAATATTCATGTGGGTGTGGGGTCCATGTGGCTGGAGGCGTGTTTGGGGTGGGATTTGCTACTGTGCATCCTGCGAGGTACTACACTTGGAGATTACCCTTATTTCTTTATTCCTACAACATGTACTCCAGATTCAACATTTGACATAAATAATGAAAGAGAATTTAAATAATCTCAAACATAAAAAAGTATACTAGCCTGTAACATCCTTCAGTAGGCTTCTAAGCATGTACCAGAATGTCTTACTGGAGCCCTGTTTTTGTGGGAAGTGGACTGTTGTTTCAACTGAGCCAGCAGGAAAACCTACCCAGTATCTGAACAACAATAAAACATGGTCATAATCATTACCACATACAGCACCAGGAGGTGAAAGTCAGAACTACAGTTTAATAACCCCCTCAACAAAATGAGATCTAAACTTATTGTCACTATCCACAAAAGGAAAACACAATGAATAGTGTATAAGAAATACCTAACTAAGACACACTAAAACCTTCATCAATTACATCTTCTCAGTTGAGCTAAAATCCTGAAGAGCAACACAAAAAGAATATGGTAAACCACCTAGAAAACCAGACTCCCAAGTAAAAAAAAAAAAACATAGCCAGTTAGCAATGTAAATAACACCCCTCTATTAACACAAGCACATGCACACACATTGAAATGATTGCACACTCAGAGTGCAGGAAAACTAGCAACCTGTAAAAAAGAAACCTATAATACAAAGCTTTACACTATATAAACCATACAACATGGAAACAAGAAGCACATCAAATACAGATGTCTACTTAAATTTATCCAGTAATGAAACAAAATGCAAGAGATGCCATCAGAAACACACAGTTTACATCACAATCTCCCAAACATACAAATGCTCACTTGCCAGTAATGTCCAAGTGTGTAGTCTAAACAAGTCCCATTCATTCTTCAAGCAGCAATCTCCTACAAAGCTGACTGCTTCTCCACACTCTACACAACAGCTTAAACAGTAGAATATAGCCATTATCTGTAAAACTGTCTCCAAAAGTTGTCACCTATAGCAAATCGTAACAGTCATTTATAATCCCACTGTCACCATGCTGCCCGGTTAAAGAAACTCCAGCTCTACTCAGTGGCATACCGCCTGCACAGAGGCGATCTGTGCCTGACGTATAAAGCCATGTCCAACCCGGAATTAATGGACATGCTGCACCTCAGAAAATCCAAATCCCATCGAGCTATGCGCTCGAGAGACTTGGACCTCAGCACTGAAATAAATAGGACATGCTGGAGGGACAGATTCATAACCCAGAGATTCCCTTCACTCTGGAATAAAATCCCAGTCCAGGTTAGGCAGAGTCCCACATTGACTATCTTCAAGAGGAATCTTGATGAGTGGATGGGAGATCGTAGGTTTACCCCAGCTATCACTTCTGTGTCACTGTTAGACAGAGGCACAGTATACTAACCTCAAAAAAAGGCATAGCAAAATTAATTTAAAATGGGTGGCGAAAGCCAAACACACTCTGGCTAGGCTTATAAATGCCCTAGGGCAGATAGCCTAGTATGAACCTATGAACCAACCACAAAAAGCTAAATTCTTAATGAATTAGTAATTGTATAAAATAAAGGCTGCACTAACCGCTTGTCCAACCTTCCATTATGACTGTGAGCTCCACAGCTAAGAGGAATTGTGCAGAAAGTAACACACATATCATTCCATAAAATAGCATACCCACCCTCAAACAATTAAACCAAGCCTTGTCTCTGCACAGGATGCCCTAGACATTATCTGACTCTACTCCTTCCTGATGAATGTATGAATAGATTACACTGGTTAACACATTCAGATAAGTACATTCTTTGAAATGAATAAGGCATTTAAACAGCTCAGCATTTAATCTTCTCATTCAATGAAATGAAAGTCAATACCATGCCAGAAACCTATGCATTTAGCACCTCATCAAGGTGGGCATGACCATTTTCATCTCTGATGACATCTGTTGTTTAATCCAGCTTGTCCAAGACTTAAAAACACTTAACACAGAGCCATGCATGACTGTAGCAATCTTAGAATAATTAACATGCAAACCAATTGACTCAGGCTTCTCTGACCACAAACTGAGAATTATGTAACTATTTTTTATATATTTAGTCAATGTTTTAGTTAATGTAACACACTTTAAGAAATTGTGAATTTTCAGTGGAGATTAATATCTGCAGAAAATGGTAATAAAGCTACATATACAGTTTTTTTTTCCATAATAAATTTTTATTGATATATATTTTCCAAATATAATAAAATCACACACATAATTCACTACTATTACTATCAAAACTATATACAATATCTACACGAAATGCTTCCATATAAAAATCGTCATTATTCCAAAAAAGAAAACACCAGGGAATAAAAAACAAAGCCAAAACATTTGTAGAAGTACTTTGCGTCCATACATATCATGCATGTTTTCAAAACATTGTTTCCTCCACATATACATCCAAACTGTAATATATTCCTAATAACAGTATTATGCTAATATAATGTTGAAAACCTTTTCCCATATTTTCGGGTTATTAATATTATTTTTGTTACTTTGCTTCAGGAGTAATTTTGGAACTCTACATATACAGTTTTAAGCGCCCTGTTTATAGGCTTGTAACAGACTTGGAACAGCTGTGAAAAAAATAATTTTAGGGAAAATCTGGGGAACTACAAATATCAGCTGCCCACGAAGAGAGTTGTAGGAACAAAGGTTGGCGTGAGAGAAAACACATTCATTTTAATAATGCACTTCCCCTGTAAGAACC
>NC_056728.1:1897771918-1897786918 GCF_019279795.1 Protopterus annectens | reverse complement strand
TACAACAGCTGGAGCGGCCACAAAAGTACCTCAAGAAGAGGATCCTAGGCCTTAAACACATGTCCTACATGGACAGACTGAAAAAACTCCAGCTATTTTCTATCTCATATCAGTGATAAGAAATCATAAGAGGTGATTTCTGCTTGATTTACAAAGCCAGGTCTGACCCAGCTCTGTTAGAAATGCTACATCTAAATAAATCCTCAATCCCTCAGCACCACATGCTCCAGAGACCTCAATGTCATTACCACAATCAACAGAACATGCTGGAGGGATAGGTTCATAACCCAGAGACTGCCCATGCTCTGGAATAGACTTCCCATTGATGTCAAGCAGAGCACCTCACTGGCCCTCTTCAAGAGAAATCTTGATGAGTTGATGGGAAATAGAAAGTTCACCCTGGGGTTCACTACAGTGGCTCTGCTTGATAGAGGCACGGGGAATTAACAATGGGTGGCACACAATACCAGGGCACTTGTATGGGATAGGCTTGTAAAGGCCCCAGGACCCTTAGCCTAGTGCACATTTATGAACTTGTGACAGCCTGACCCCAAGTGCAAAAATGGAAAATAGGGGTTGTGGATGAATGGACACACACACACAGTGGTGCAACATATAGCACTGTTACCTCATAGAAGAGGTTCCTCAGTTCATTTCTCAGATGGGGTGCCTTCTGTGCCAAGCCTGCATGTCCTTGCTTTGTTTGGGTGGGTTTCTTCCAGGTGCTTCAGTTTTTTCCCACATTCCAAAGACTTGTAGTAGGAAGATTGGGCATGATAAACTGACCATACATTGCAGTATGCGTGCAAGTATGTGGTATGGAATAACAGTCATGGCTGGTCTAACCACCCTGCGGTATGAAATTTGACTGTACCTGATTGTGAATTTTGGTTCATAGGTTGATAGATTCATAGATTAGTACTAGGCTAACTGCCCTTTTGGGCTATTTGAAGTTTAGCCAGTTACCCCATAGGAGAATCAAACCCTGCACCTTGTGTCTTTAAGGTAAGCACCTTAACCATTATGTCATCCTCCCACCCCTTTTAAAGAGATACCCCAACCCCATGTGGATAAAATGGGAAAAGGAGTTGTGGATGGATAGATACACATAAATATATCTATTTATCTGTGTACATATATATATATATATATATATATATATATATATATATATATATATATATATATAGATGTGTGTGTGTGCGTGTGTGTGTGTATGTGTGTGCAGATATATATATATATATATATATATATATATATATATATATATATACATATATATATATATTATATACATATATATATATATATATATATATATATACACATATATATATATATATCTACATCTATATATATATATATATATATATATATATATATATATATATATATATATATATATATATATATATATATATATATATATATATATCTATATATCTATATGTATATATATATATATATATATATATATATATATATATATATATATATGGATCTAGGACTGTTGAACGAAAGTTCAACATCCCAAATCCACTGTCACTGAACACACTTTAACGAAAGCGCTTTTATCAAAAAAGCACTTTCCTTAAAGTATGTTCTAAACCACCACCCCCACTAAATCCATGTTTATCCAGGGGGGCAAGCCCCCCTGCACCCCCACACCCTCCCACTTTAATATTCTCACTCCAAGGTCACACTACAGTGGGGAAAAGGGAACTTTCCCTTACCTGCACTGTAGTACGTCAGGCACAACACAGAAACTCACGTGGAAGTGCTGCTTCGATAAACAGCACTTTCGCTCAAGTGTGTCCACCCATAGTCGGCCTTAGGCATAGGCCAGGCCGCCTGAGGCGCCCGGTCTAGCAGGCGCTTTTTCAGTATTTATTACCAGAGGGGGGGGCACCAGGATGTGTGATGGGGGTGCCATGGAGCCCCTTTGCCGGGCACACCAGTTGACCTAGGGCCGCTCCTGTGTCCACCCATTAGCAATTCATTGGAAAATTGCTTCGGGTAAGTTTCCTAGACCCATATATATATATATATATATATATATATATATATATATATATATATATATATATATATATATATATGTATGTACATATACATAAACACACATATACACACACTCACTCAAACACATACATACACACTCACTCACACGCCTATGGTGACACATTGATCTTTTGTGTGTGACTGCCCTAATGTCAAATGTAATACACTGGCAAAATAAATGTGATCATACACAATAGTGAGAAAAAAAGAAAACAAAAATACTGAAAGAGGAAAGATATTTCTTCTCTCAGTATTAAAACTACCCCCATAACACTAGCCTGAAATTTGTATGAATAGTTAGAATAGTCTATCTGTTACAGAAAGGTTTTAATTGCATTAATTTGTACAGTTAGGCTTGAGGAAGGGTAGCATTAGGGTTAGGATTAGCACCCATTAGTAAAGAGGGCAGGAGGGATCTCTAATCTCACTGCTGCCGTGTCCCCAACTGCAACCCTGCACTATAACTGCCACTACACAAGACAGATTCAGATATACAAACATTCATAAACACACACAAACAAGACTACATCTATCTCCTCACATAACCCTTACCTTAAAATACACAAATTTCACACAAAGACACAACTCCCATCCTTCACGCATCACCCACCCTAACTCTAACTCACATGTAACACTTACTCCAAAATTCAAGTCACCTATAGCAAATCATGACAGTCATTTATAATCCCACTGTAACCAACCACAAAAAGTAAAATTCTTAAATAGTAATTTAACAACAAAGAGTGCACTAACCTCTTGTCCAGCCTTCCCTTATGGCTGTGAGTTCCACAACTGAGCAGAATTCTGTAGAAAGTGACATATTTTTTTTCATAAAACACATACCCACCCCAAACAATTAAGCCAAGCCTTGTCTCTCCACATGATGCACATAGACAATATCTGACTTTACTACTTTGTAATGAATGCATGAATAGATTACACTGGTTAACACACTGAGATAAATACATTGAAATGCATGACATTTCAAAGAGCTCAGCATTTAAATCTGCCATTCACTGAAACGAAAGTTAATACCAAGCCAGAAACGAATGCAGTTAGGCACCTCATCATGTTGAATATGACCATTTTCACCTCTGCTGGCACCCATTGTTTAGTCCAGTATGTCCAAGATCAAAAACAGTTAACAGATAGCCAAGGATGACAGTAGCAATTTTAGAATAATTCACATGCAAACCAATTGACTCAGCCTTCTCTTACCACAAGCTGAGAATTATGTCACTATTTTTTATATATTTAGTCAATGTTTTAGTTAATGTGACAGACTTTAAGAAACTGAATTTTCATTGAAGATTGATATCTGCTGAAAATGTTAATAAAGCTACATATACCATTGCAAGTGCCCTATTTATAGGCTTGTAACACACTTGGAACACAAGTGAAAAATTAATTTCAGTGAAAACCTGGGGAACCACAAATATCAGCTGCCCAAGAAGAGAGTTGATAAATTGAGGTTGGCATGAAAGGAAAAACGTTCATTTTAATTGTGTGCTTTCCCTGCAAGAAGCAAAACCTCTAAATGTATGAGTTGCGTTAAGCTTACAGAAACTGGCATCTCAACATGGCCTGAAACACAAAAGCAAAAAGTACATTTAAGTATTTAGACTGATATATTTTTTGTATGGTCTTGAAATGCACTCACCATTGCACATACTGTCTATAAAAATACCATACATATACCTTTTGTCCAAGTCTTCTTAACACAGTGTAAACAATTTCAACCTTCAGTTTAGACAAAACAGCATGTACTCCTTCCACACTTCCACATACTGCAACTCCATGCAGGTCACCCAAGAGTCACCAGGAAAGCAGACCTAAGCATGTTATGCCCACTAACTCTGCTTCTATACAAGCATGTGACTTAGTTATATGTCATAGGCTCATAACAGTTGCAAATCAATTGAGCTGCAAGGACATTTCATCTTTGCCAGTACCCACCTTAAGCCTTTCCTCCCTTTTCAAGAAGGGCCAGGCCATTCATACCAGTGATGAATTTATGAATACCCAACCAGTTATCCTTTTGAAAGACAGACAGTGTGTCACACTGTTTAAAGTGGACAGAGTTTGTTCTAGAGAGGTGGGTAAGCACTGTGTTATAAATCTAAATCTCCACCATGTGCATTTATTTGTTGGAGTGGATTTATATCTTTGGTCACATGATAACCCTGCCCCTAGCTCTAACCTGCATCTTAAACAAAAAAAGCTGTTCCCATAACACTACCACTACAGACGACAGTTGGGACTCTCATCACACAAGTACACGTGGACACACATACCACACACACACACACACACACACACACACACACACACACACACACACACACACACACACACACACACACACACACACACACTGGCACTGCAGGTAGCACTGTTGCCTCGCAGATGGGGTTCCTCTGTTCGATTCTCATATAGGGTGCTTTCTGTGCCAAGTCTGCATGTCCTCCCTATGTTTGCATGGTTTTCCATCCACTTTCCAAAGAGATGCAGTGGATGGATTGGCCAGTTAAGTTGGCCATAGGTGATAGTGTGTGCGTGAATGTGTGCTATGGAAGAACAGACATGGCAGTGGTAGTCACCCAGTGGTATGAACGTTGGCACTAAATGATGGTCACTGCTGAAGTGACAGTCAAACCCCATGTGGAAAAATAAGAAAAGGGGTTGTGAAAGGATGGATACACACACACACACACACACACACACACACACACACACACAAACATTATATATATATATATATATATATATATATATATATATATATATATATATATATTGTGTCTTTCGGCTTTTTCTGGTTAGGGGTCACCACAGTGGAACTCCAGTCCACTAATGATTGGCAGTAGATTTTTACGTGCTGAGTTGCCGGCCCTGATGCACAACCTTCAACGAAAGTATGCCCATTCATGCATGTCTCCACACAGAAGATGCTCTAGCTGAGAATTGAACAGGACAACGTCTTACTGTGAGGTGACAACGCTACCGCAGCACAACCACCACAGTCATATATATATATATATATATATATATATATATATATATATATATATATTAAAAAATACATATATATATATATATTAAAAAAAAAAAAACTATATATATATATATATATATATATATATATATAGACAGGTAGTCGATACTCCCAGAAGAGGTGATAATATCTTGGACTGGGTATTAACCACCATGAGTAACCACTGCAGCACCCCTATAGTATCATCCTCCCTGGCAAAATCTGACCATAAAGAGGTCACTTTCTAAGTCAATAACTCTCCTGACCCCTCTCTAGCTAGGGTCAGACAAATAAACTTCTCCAAAGCTGATTACAACTTCCTGAGGGATAGTATAAACAGCTTCACAGCCCCCTCCTCCTATGTTGGAACTGGTGCCAATGTCCAAATCTAAACCAAAGTACTATACAAGCACTTATATAGATGCATGGAATCAGGAATACCTGACAGGACAAAATCATCCTCCACAAGGAAGAGTAAACCTGTCTGGTGGACATCTGCAGTAAATAAACTATATAACAAAAGAGAAAAAAAATGCTGTCCACAACCAAGAATGAGCAGGTTCCCAATTGGAAGCAATCTCTTCTTAGCCTGAACAAGCAAGTAAGAGCACTAGTGAAATCCTCTAAAGCCAACTTCGAGTCCAAATTGGCCATATCTACTAGAGACAATCATAAGGCCTTTTTCACACATGTCTGCAATCACAAAGGAAGCACCCAGATCTGTTCAGAACTGGTGGTCAAGGACACCACCTACACAAATGCTGTAGATATAGCCAACCTGCTGGCTGACTGATTCAGTGAAAACTTGATCCCTCTGTCCCCCCATCAGTAAATCAGAACATCCCCAGTATCTGCCCCCCCACTCTTATTTCTGTGGAACAGGTCATCACTGCCCTCTCAAAGGCAAAAAATAAAACCTCCATGGGACCCAATAACATCCAAGGCTGCATCCTGCATGAACTCAGAAATGAACTTGCACCACCATTAGGCACTCTATTCAGCCAAAGTACCAGCTTTGTCCCAGCCAAGTGTAGGACAGTCACTGTCATCCCTTTACACAAAGGTGGAGTGTCCACTGATCTGGGAAATTATAGACCAATCAGCCTAACTAGCCTGATCTACAAGGCCATGGAATGGATTATCATGGACCTCATTAACAGGGACATTGAAAACCTCCAAACACTTGACCCCACACAGTTTGGCTTTGCCAAGGGGCTGTCATGTTTGTTAAATCTGGTCGACTTCTTTGAGACAGTCACCAAAGCCATGGACGAGGGGAAGACTGAATACCTTGGCCTGGACAAGGTCTTCAACACTATTCCCCACTCGGGCATAGTAGACAACTCTCTCAACTAGGTATCAAGCCATATGTTATCAGATGGGTAGCAAACTGGCTCACTGATAGAACCCATCTAATCAAAATAGGGGAAACCACCTCAAGCAGTAGATCTGTAAGAAGCGACGTACCCCAGGGATTGGTCTTGGGGCCTCTGTTATTCGGGATATACTTCTCTGAGGTGCAGGCCAAAACCAGTGGGTTATGGCTGACCAAGTCTGCCAATGACTGCAAGCTGGGCATGGTCATCAATTGCCCAAGTGATGTGGACATCCTCCAAGAGGGTTTCACCCAAACAAATGACTGGTGCCAGAAACATGACCTCAAGCTGAATGCCAAAAAATACATCATCATCCCCTTTGGGGAGAGTGATGCCCCCACATATTATCACATTAATAACAACGTCCTAAGCACGCAGTCAGTCATGAGAGATTTGGGCACCCAGGTTGATAGCAACCTGACTTTTGACCACCATGTTGCTTCCATTGTACAGAAAGCTTTCTATATGGTGCACCTCATAAGTAAGGGTTTCTCCTCCAGGGACAAGGAGGTCATAACATCCCTGCACTCTTCCCTTATAAGGCCAGTTATTGAGTGCAATTCCCCCTTTGGCATATACCTCACAAAACAAGTGCAGCAGCTGGAGAGACCACAAAGGTTCCTCACCAGAAGAATCCAGGGCCTCAAACATCTACCCTACACAGATAGGCTAAAAGCCTTGTCCCTCTACTCAGTTTCATACAGATTCCTCAGAGGTGACCTCTGTCTGGCATACAAAGCAATCTCAGCCCCCGCCTTGATGGGACTGCTGCATATCTGCAAGTCAAGCTCCACTCGAGTAACACAAAGGCGCCACCTCAAACTGGTCTCTAACATCAATAGGACTTGTTGGTGGGACAACTTTGTGCCCCAGAGACTCCCCATCTGTGGAATAGACTCCCTCTCTACATCAAGCAGAGTACCTCATTATCCCTTTTCAAGCACAACCTGGATAACTGGATGGGAAACATAAAATACACCCCTGAGATTCCACCTGCGTCCCTGCTGGACAGGAGCTTTGGGTGCTGACTTGTCTAAACATGGGCTAAATTCTTGGCTAGATCTAGGGATAGATCCTCTCTCTACACAGAGTACCTCATTATCCCTTCCTTTTCAAGCACAACCAACCTGGATGGTGGACATAAAATAAACCCCCCTGAGATTCCACCTGCGTCCCTGCTGGACAGGAGCTTTGGGTGCTGACTTGTCTAAACATGGGCTAAATTCTTGGCTAGGTTTATAAGGGCCTCAAGGCCAATAGCCTAGTAACTTACTATCATCCTATCTATATATATATATATATATATATATGTATGTATGTATATATATATATATATATATATATATATATATATATATATATATATATATATATATATATATATATATATATATATATATATATATATTTATATACATACATCTATATATATATATATATATAAGTATATATACATATATGTATATATATATATATATATATATATAAATATATATACATACACATATGTGTATGTAGTGGAAGTGAAGTGGAATTTGCTTGTTACACCCTTGCCTGCTGCTATAGCCTCACAGTCTGCAAGGAGAAGACAAAACACAAAGAAGAACATACATAGGAACACACAAAACAATAACCTGAATGATGTGCTGAAACAAGCAATTAGCATACCAGGTGTTTCCAAATTAATTACGTACTCAGTCTGTTTGGATGAAGTATGTTAACTAATACAAAGAATAAAGCTTTTTTTCTGTGTTAAGAGACTAACTTGACATCCCAATCACATCGCTCTGATTTCACATTGTCAAATAATAGGGCAATATGTTAAGAGGTACATGAACTCTCCTGACACAAAGAAATATCATTGTGCTACAGATCTATGAAGGTCTTTCTCCCTGATGATATTCCACCAATGATCTTTAAGTGTAATGCTGACTTTTCTCTAAAGTCTCATCTAAATAACATTTGTTAAACTAGGAAAGCAAACTATAAAGTATATTTTATTTTATTTAACATTTGTTTACTGGGAAAGTCTGTTTTACTAGGGAATTGGCTGATGGTGTTCCAGAGTGGGCAGGCATAAGAACAGTGTGGACCTGGTCTGAATTTTAGTTTAATGGTCGGATTACTGAAAATGTCATGAGGATGTTATAAAGAGGGAGGATGTTGAAGCTTTGGTCTGAGGGAAGAAACTGATTTTAGAAATGTGATAATGCCCCTTTAATTCAAATTTGAACCTTTTGTTGGGAAATAGAAAATTTACCCAACTACAGGCAGCCACGGTGGTGCAGCGGTTAGCATTGTCACTTCACATCAAGAGGTTCACTGGTTCGATCCTCGGCTGGGGTGCCTTCTCTGAGGAGTCTGCATGTCCTCCCTGTGGTCACATGGGTTTCTCCGGCAGCTCCGGTTTCCTCCCACATCCCAAAGACATGCTGTAGGTGGATTGGACACTCTAAGTTGGCCCTAGGTATGAATGTGTGCCGTCTGTCGAAGGTTTGGTACTGGGCTGGCAACTCAACACTGTCAAAGTCTACTGCCAATCATGATTGGACAGGTGATCTGCTGTGGTGACCCCTTACTGGGAAAAGCCAGAAGAAGGTTGGGAAATATAAAATTTACCCAACTGCTCTCCTACTAAACTAATGGATTGATGTTGTTGTTGTGTCTTTCGGCTTTTCCCAGTTAGGGGTCACCACAGTGGAACTCCAGTCCGCTAATGATTGGCAGTAGATTTTTACGTGCCGAGTTGCCAGTCCTGACACACAACCTTCAAAGAAGGTACGCCCATTCACGCATGTCTCCACACAGAAGATGCTCTAGCTGAGAATCGAACAGGACAATGTCTTACTGTGAGGCGACAACGCTACCACAGCACCACCACAGCAGTTAAATACTGCCGCAGAATTAAAAATTCTACTCTTGAGGCTATCAAAATATCTGTGGTATTAACTGCAGTTCAACATGAGTAGGAGTATTAGAATCTTGTTTAAAGGAGGAGGGAAAGTGAAAGATCAAATGGGAAATGACATTTGACTAAGCCTAAAATGGTGGCCTGAAAGCACAGATGGCCTTGTACAATCCTATGATCCTATGATAAACCATAAAGGTTCAAAACAGAGACACAGTCATGTAAAATCTTAATAAGTTGCTAGAACAGGTTTAATTATTTACCATATCAGTGGACTTGGCCTAGTTTTCCCCTTTTCAGCTAAAAACTAGTAACATGACCAAAAGAATAAACACAGTGTTTTACAAACGCAGTTTACACACTAAAAAGTAATGCAAATTAGACAAAATGAACAATCATAAAAAAAAAAAAAACACTTTCATAAAACATGCCATAAATAGGAATAGATAAGAATAAAATAATCTGTGAGGGAGATTCATAAGTGTGGTGCGTGCTGCATAAGGCAAATGCATAGAGATCAGCAATTAAAGCCATATGCATACACATCTATAAAATGATAAATATTTATATCAGTACAAAATGCAAGTATGTTGAAGATTCTAATCTTGAAACTAAAATGTAAGAACAATCAGTACTGTATAGTTAAAATGACATGTAATATTCACTATCACAGTGCTTTAGAACAGTTTACTATTAAATGTCCGAAGTGCCTCTGCTTGACTGGCATGTGGTGGAAAGGCAGTTCTCAAATGTGCTGAATGCCGAACCAAAATACATCAACTATGCTGCAGCAAATGGGTAGTATAGTTCGAGTATCTGAGTTCAGCACTGTGAATGGAGCTAGTGGTTCAGTGAGGAACAGGGAATTAACCCATTTCCTCACTGTAGTGTGATCATGGAGTTGGCATATTTAAGTTGCAGGGGGTGTAGGGGGTGCAGGAGGCAAAGCCCCCCTGAAAAATAGCACAATTAATGTACTGTTGACTGTAGACTGTGATGGTATGTTAAGGTGCATAGTGTAGGTGACTGACCTCACCCCGCAATATGTCAAATACATTGAACTACAGATGGCAATGTTTTTATTTTTGCCATGGCTTATGTTTCAACATTCCAAATTCAGCATTTCGGGTTGACCATTGTGACCGGTCGCTGGATGCAGTTTTGGAATTTCAATAGTAAACCCTATAGAACACTGTGGTATTATCAGTTTCACTCCACAGCCATCACCAACATCCTAACAAAGACATTTCGCTCCAATGTCAGGATTCCAGCAAAGCTACCAGTATTCTAGATTTAAAAGGGTGACTTACATGTTACTCTGTGATCAAAGTGAATCAGCCTTGAGTACAATGAAGAACTCTACTTCCACATGTCTGAATAAGTAACTAGTAGTTTTTTCCCATTGTTCTACATATTTACTTCCCTTTACAATTTAATATCATTGTACAATTTTTGTTTTGAAAGTATGGCAATGAAACAAAGTACTCACCATCACTATGGAAACATAATAGCTTACCACAGGAACTGCAGAGTGATAAGTCACCAGTATTATGTGCATGGTTAGAAAGTTAATATTAAGTTTACAGTGTTGAGAGGACAAGAGGGGCCTAGACTCAAGAAATATAAAAAGGCCTAAAATTCTTAGCTGTAGCCCTTTCTTTCAACATCTCTGATGTTAGTTTATGAAGAAAGTGAAGGAAAGAAAAAAGAAAGAATGAATGCTTTAATCTATTTCAGATTGTTGTTCACATACATGTATGTACAGACTCCACCAGAAACAAGCCATGTTAATCATTCCTTTTTTTTTCATTTACTATTTGATAACCAGATAGGTAGCTTGGTCTGAAGATCCTTTCTAAGCACAACTTGAGTGCAGAGACAAGTACAAGCAAAACAACAGTACAGTACAGTCAAACAATAGTATAGTCATCATTTTCCTTGAATCAGAAAGCATGTTAATAAAATTAGTAAAGGAATTTTACAAAAGCAAACAGAACATGAAATCATAGAACAAAATATATTGACAGAAGAATATACACTATATACAATGGAAATAATCAGTGTGTGGGGAATATGAAGCCACTGGACAAAACATAGAGAAAGCGATATATACAATATAGTGGAGTTAAACAGTATTAGCAGTAGTTGTCAATAGCCAACATTCATTCATAGCAATAACACGTGTCCTTTGCTTTATTATACAAACTGTCCCTTAGCCTACTGAAAGTTCGACAAAATAGGACATCATGCAGGATATACAACCTTCTTGGTGAGCACACTGCAATGGTGTTTACAGATATACTTATATGAAAAAAAATTTGGAAATAATGCTTCACAGGCTTAGTAATGAGACCCTAAATGTATAA
Source organism: Protopterus annectens (assembly GCF_019279795.1). Taxonomy (NCBI): domain Eukaryota; kingdom Metazoa; phylum Chordata; order Ceratodontiformes; family Protopteridae; genus Protopterus; species Protopterus annectens. The sequence goes on along the minus strand of NC_056728.1, from coordinate 1,897,775,173 downwards.
AACTGTACTCTGGTATTTTTTCTTTTACTTGCTTAGTTACATTGTTCCAAAGTTAATATCTGAAAAGTTGATACATTTTCAGACTGAAACCACATACAATGTATCTAGTTATGGCTGTCAGAATTTCTCAGGTTTTGCTACAATGTCTCCATCTGGGCCAAGTTTGGGTTAAGTTGTCAAATTAAACAAACAGCACAAAAAGTTGCAATGCTATACAGCTGCTGCAAGGAGATACTACCTACACAGAAGGTCAGTTGCATCACTAATCACCTGAACAATATGCATTTATCTTCCACTTTTCCAACACACAATACTTACACAAATGGCATATATATATATATATATATATATATATATATATATATATATATATATATATATATATAACTGAACAACAATGTGGTCACCACTCTGTAGATGTAGATGTAAATTTTAATGAAAGATGTTAACACTAATTAGAAGCATAAATTCATATACAACTGATAAGCAATTTCGGGTTACCTTCAGATGTATATGTATATGTCGAGCTTAGCACTTGGACTGTAATGGAAGAAACTTTAAATGCAGCTGTTGGTGTGATTTTTTAAACGTATCTATTGCATTAAAAGGGGGGGGGGTCTGAGTCCTTTGAACCTGCTGATGGTCAACAGACAAGAACAAACTTTAGAATAAGAGAAAAAGCCTCTTAAACTGTGAAATAAGGTAAGAACTCTTCACAATATGGATAGTAATATTACCAAGCTAATGAAAAGCACTGTAAGGACTGGTAAAGCCATGAATGGAGATTATGTTTTGAAGGAAAGAATAACTACCTATCTGTCTTTACCTATATTTACCTATAGTAGTAAAGTTAAGGAAACTGTGGAATAACACTCAACATTGCTTTGAACTTCTCTTCAGTGTAACCACTACTCTGACCCCAATTACTTTGCCAATAGCAATCAAGTTTGCTACAAACTTCACCCATGAAGCCTCCATTCCAATATCATTTATGCCAGATTTCCTTACCCTCCATCATTACTAAAACTATATTCTTAAGGTAGTATATAAAAACAAAAACACTTCCTCCATGATAACATACCTAGGTGTTTATTAAACAACACTGAAAGGCTGTCACTGAATCTCTTCTTAAATAATTTAACCTAAGCATAGCCACAGGCTACGTACCCAAATCTTGACACACTGCTGTGTTTATGCAGTGCCAAATGGGTGGCCCTGCATCTGACCCTGGAACTTGCAAAACATCTAGCCTTAAGCATCTGATCTGTAAAGCTAAGGAGCATATCATAATTGATCTCATCAATTATGATATTAAAAATTCCATTAAGTTTGACCCTCAATGCTTTGGCTTTGTCAGAAGATCATGCCTGTTAAACCTTGTTAACTAAATTTGCAGACTACGGCAAGCTGTATGTAATTGTTAAAAACTGTTCAAATATTAGCAGCCTTCAGAAAGAACATAACTTAGGTAACATTTGGTGTCTGGAAAACAGATTTAAATTGAATTTGAAAACTTTTAGTATTATTTCTTTCAGAAAAACAGAAATTGTCAACAACATATAATATAGAAAAACATAGGTTCATAGGTTCATATGTGTTTACTAGGCTGTTTTTAAGCCTAACCATGCATCCCAAATCTTTGACAAGTTCTGATACCCTTGATAAGTGGAAGAAGGGGCTTGGGAGATGAACCATTTACAGGTTGCCTATGTCCATTAGAGGCATAGGTGCCAAACCAGAGATGAATTTCCTGTTCTCCATCCAATTGCCCAAGCTGCACTTGAATTGGGTTAGGAGGAACTCTGCTTCACATGGCTCGGGAGCAGATTCCAGAAATGCGGTAGTCCCTGGGATACATACCCGTCTGTCCAGCAGATCCTATTTATATCACAGGCAAGGTTTAACTCTTTAGAATGGGTAATTCTGGTGCTGTTTGTTTTGTGGATATGCAGGAGGTTCATCAGAGTGGGGTTTGACAATACCCTTTATGCCAGGCATAGATATCCCATCAAAAGCTTGTAGGAGACAGAATACAAGGATAGGGCTTTGAAGTGGTCTGCATAAGACATTTTACTTGTGCCCTGCTTTCTTTTCTTAGGATCATAGGATATTACTAGGCTAATGACTCTAGGGCCCTTTCAAGCCTAGCCAAGTTTTACCCCTATTTCCACAATGAGCACCTATTGCCCCTGTTCAAGAGGGACACAGGTAGAGCCTCTGGAGTGAATTTATGGTTACCCATCCAATTGTCCAGATTGTGTTCGAAGAGGGCCAGTGAGGTACTCTGGTTGGCGTGAAGTGGGAGTCTGTTCCAAAGGTGTGGCAACCTCTGGGAGACAAATCTGTCCCTCCAGCAGGTTCTATTAATGTCACATACCTGGTTAAGGCCTTTAGAGTGAGTAACCTGTGTACCGTTTGACTTACAGATATGCAGCATTTCCAATAAAGCAGGGTCAAAGATTGCCTTATATGCAAGGCAGAGATCGCCCCTGAGTAGTCTGTCTGAAACAGAAAAAAGTGACAGTGATGTCAGATATTCCTCATATGACAGATGTTGAAGACCTTGAATTTTCCTTTTGATGAGCCTTTGTGGTCTCTCCAATTGCTTCAGGTGCTTGGAAAGGTACATACCAAAAGGGGCATTCTACTCAGTTATTTGCCTGATGAGGTAACAGTACAGAGATGTTATAACTTCTTTTTTTTCTGTAGGCAATGCCCTTACTTATGAGATGAGCAATATAGAATGCCCTTCTTACCATTGTAGAGGCATGGTGATCAAAGGTAACATTGCTGTCAACCTGTGTGCCCAGGTCTCTCACCACTGAGTGCGTACTTAGGGTGTTGCTACTGATGTGATATTTAGCATAACATAGCCTTATAAAGGTAGTTAGGGGCCTGGACATTTGGGTTGACAATTTCCACTAATTTGATCATCACAAGGTAATTGCTTCAGGAAATTCTGTTGCATAGCATAAGTAGTAGCCAAAAATATTTTGTCTAGATCTAATGCCATTGACTCCCAGTATTCAACACTGATCAGCCCCTTTATGGAACACAATGCTCTATTCAGTATGTATGCATGCCACATGACATCTCAAACACAAAAAGCTCCAGAGATTCCATAATAGTGAATATCTTTGGTCATAAAAACCTAAGTTATCAGGAGACTTGAAAGACCTGCCTGAGTGCTGTATGTCTTATACACTCTTGAGGGGTAATCTATGCATTGTTTATAGTATCATTGGAGAATTGGTG
>NC_056728.1:1897654418-1897766918 GCF_019279795.1 Protopterus annectens | reverse complement strand
GGCTGGAACTCCTTACCTGCATTCATCAGGTCAGCACCCTCTTTCTCATCCTTCAAAACCATTCTGAAAGACTTCCTAGCCAAAAGCTGGACCTGTTTTGCCTAACATCAGGATATGCCTAAATGTGGATACCTTTTATCTCTTTACTCTTCCTTTTTTGCTCACTTCCTTACTTCTATCAGTTTCTCTCCCTTGGCTTTCTATCTTAATATACAATAAGCCTGCTCTTCCCTCACTTTTTATGGCAATTCCTGTTTCTGTTACATTAACTTACCTTTAATTTCTCTATAAACTGGCTAAAACTTCTTTAACTATTAAAACATCATATTGCAAATGAACACAGAAATTAGGACTGTCCCTAGACAGCCATACAATATAACAGAAGTAAACAGGATATATTACTTCTTCTTTTTCTTTTGGCTTTTCCCGGTTAGGGGTCACCACAGTGGATCATGTGTTTGCTCATGACTGGCAGTGGAGTTTTACGGTGTTGAGTTGCTATCCCAGTGCCCAACCTTCCACAGAAGGCACACACACACACACACACACACACACACACACACACACACACACACACACACACACACACACACACACACACACACACACACACACACACACTCATGCCTAGGGCCAATTTAGAGTGTCCAATCCACCTACAGCATGTCTAATGCTCCCAAATGTACAAACTCCAGAAACATCAAAGGCTGCATTTAAATATGCATCTATACAAACAAAATACAAGTCTAATAAACTATATCACTTATAATGATCTGTAATAAATTAAAGCTTTGCTTAAGTAGTCATCAAACTACCCATCAGCAGTATGAAAAGTGTGCCAGAAACTAGGTGAATTTTGCAGTAATCCACTGTATCCTTCTAATGAGAAACAGGATATATTACTGTGCAGCTAAATTAATAACTGATAAAGTTCTGCCACAAGAACACAGGGTAGTGAGGGAAAGGAAGGGGAGTAATCAAATACCATCATGGAAATAATGAATAGAGAAAACTGTAAAACAATTAAGACAAGAAGTGTCACTGTTAGAAGACTATAGAAGAGGGAATAGATCAACAAAAATACTATGAAAGATAGATGTGATAAAAGCAATGCACAGTATTATAATAGACCAGGATCTATCATGCACTATCGCAAATAAACTAAAAATTTCAACACAGGCGGAAAAACATAGAAGATACAAAGATAAATATAAAAGAAATGTACAAAATAAGCAATTTATTGATGACCCAAAAAGGTTTTATAGGGAACTGGGAAACAAGATAAAAGGAATTGAAAGACAGCCACAAAAAGAAGAAATAGATACATTTTGGAGAAGTATCTATGAAGATCCTGTGAACATAACAAAGATGCTAAATAGATAAAGGAAGTAAAAGAAAGAATAAGAAGTTTAAAGGTACAGGATATGAAATGGGATGAAGTAACAACCAGAGAGATTGAAACAAAGTTATGAAAAGTCTCAAATTGGAAAACCTCAGGCCCAGATGCAGTACCTAACTTCTGGTTAAAAGTATTAACATCCTTGCATGAAGATTTAGCCATGAGTAAGAACTATTTATATGCACACCCAGAATAGACACCAACCTGGCTAACAAGAAGAAAAACAATACTCCTCCTTAAGACTGAACTTGCAAGCTACCCTAAAAATTATAGACCAATAACTTGCCTTTCGAAGATGTATAAACTACACACAGGAATTGATGCTGACACAGTTTGTAGTCATTTAGAAGAAAACTCAATTATGGCAGTAGAACAAAATGGCAATAAAAGAAAGTCATATGGAATAAAGGATCATTTATTGTTAAATAAAGTCATACTGGAGAACTGTAAAAAGGGGAAAAATCTAAGTATGGCATGGACTGACTACAAAAAAGCATTTGATAGTATCCCACATTCATGGATAAAAAGAGTGCTTAAAAATGTATAGGATACACCCTGCACTGATCAACTGCATTGCACTGAACATGAAACAGTGGCAGACCACTTTGCAATTAAGCCATAATAAAGGACAAATTATTATCTCAGGGATAAAAATTCAAAGGGGGATATTCCAGGGTGACACTGTCACCACTGCTATTCTGCCTTGCCCTTAACCCATTAAGCTGTTTACTCAACAGCTTAGGCCATGGCTATAATTTGGCTCCTAGAAAACAATAAAGTGTAAAGACTTCTCATCTTCTCTTTGTTGATAATTTAAAACTGTATAGCTCAACAGATGAGGAACTGAAAGCTCAGCTGCAGGTTGTGAAAACGTTTTCAGATGATATAAGAATGTCATTTGGTTTTGATAAGTGTGCAAAAGCAACCTTTAAAGAAGGAAAACTGTAGCAACAGGAAAACATCAGTTTGGGACAATAATGTGATATAAAAGAACTTGAGCAAGAGGGAGTGTATAAATATTTGGGAACTGATAAAGGATCAACAATAAAACATGAACAAATGTGAATAAAACTTAGTAAGGAGTACTTCAGAAGACTTAAATTAATCCTGAGAACAGCATTGACATCTATGAACAAGATCCAAGCTATGAATCAATTTGCTCTTCCTTTCCTAACTTACAGCTTTGGAGTGATTGACTGGCCCCAAAACATGTTGATAGATTAGATAGGAAAACAAGAAGGATGCTTCATGCTCACCAAATGATTTATAAAAATCAGTGCATACCAAGGTTATATATTCCCCATTATACCATGACCCCCCCATTAATATTCCAAAACGTGCACGCTGATTGGCCAGCGTGCACGTTGTAAATCGACTTATACTAATGGAAAAAGGTCCGGTCGCCCGGACTTTTTCCAATAGTATAAGTCATTTTTTAAAACACTGTCTCGCTATGTTAAAAGAGTTTAACATAGCAACACAGGTTTAAAAAAAGCAACTGAGATCTCCGTTGCTTATTTTAAAGCTGTCTTGCTATGTTAAACCCATTTTACATAGCGAGACAGGTTTAAAAAAAAAGCAATGGAGAAAGCAAGATCTCCGTTGCTTTTTACTGTTTCGCTATGTTAAATGGGTTTAACATAGCAAGACAGCTTTAAAATAAGCAATGGACATCACCGTTGCTTATTTTAAAGCTGTCTCGCTATGATAAACCCATTTAACATAACGAAACAGTAAAAAAGCAATGGCGATCTTGCTTTCTCCGTTGCTTTTGGCCACAGCTCTGATGTACTGTGTAGGCATGCGCAGTACATCAGAACTGCTGCGGATGCCAGACAGCTGCAGAAGGGCAGCAAAGAGGCATTATACAATGCCATTATTTAAGAAAAGTAATTGTTTCTTTTCTTAAATAATGTCATATTATAATAGCAATAACCCACTTCTGGGTGTGGGTTATCGGATTACCCGGTTGTCTTTGTTTGGTCCCTCGGGCTTCGCCCTCAGGACCAAACCACGCCAACCGTAGGTAAATCCCGCATTACCCACACCCAGGCGTGGGTTATTGCTATATTCCACAGTAGGTATGGGCCTCCTTGAAACTGATTACATGTATAAATCTCCAATTGTGGGACTCCGCACATATCTGATGACCTCACAAGATCCAAATGTAGTGAAAGTTTTGAAATGTGAGGAGAAAAAATCTAAGATGACTTCTCTGCTTAATATAGCAGAAGCATATGGGTGTCAAGCAGGAGTGGAAATCAAACCAGAAGTAGATAAAAATCAGGCATGAACTGAATGCACCAAAAACACAAAAAAGAAAGACTATAAGGCGAAGGATCAGATGAGAGGGCATGAAGTAAATCTAGTAGCAAGTATCACAAACTTTTGGAAGAGCCTCATGTTGATCAAGAACAAATGCATGAATGGTTAAAGAGAGGCAAATTCAAACCAAGAAATGAAATGTTAATATCAGTGGCCCCAGATAGTGGGCTGCGTACACGCTGGCTTACAAAATCCATTAAACATGTGGGAGAAACCGACAAATGTAGGTTTTGTAAAAACAGTAGCACACCTCGTTGCTGGTTGTGATATACTAATGGTTTTGATATACTAATGGCATAAGGACTGTATACTGAAAGGCATAATAATGTGGCATAATAATGTGGCAAGACTGTCACACTGGCGATTGTGCAAACATTATGGCAGCAAAGTGGCTGAAAAACATTGGAAACATGAGCCAAAAAGCATCATAAAAAATGATGAAGTTTATACCACATGGGATCACCCATTACCAACAGTTCAAAAAACAGATGCTACAAAACCCGATATAGTGGTCCAGGAAAAGAAGACAAAAGTAGCATTGGTCATTTAAATGGCCACACCCAGTGACTATAGTGTGTTGCGTACAGAGAGACACAAATTCATAAAATATCAGGATTTGCAGGCAGAAATGAGAGCAATGTGGAAGAAAGATACCGAAGCAGTTCCAATAGTAGTAGGAGAAATGGGTCTTATAAAAAGGAACCTACAATCATATTTGGATAAGTTACCAATACATATAACTCCATATGAATTGCAGAAGGAGTCATTACTGGGCACATTGCAGGTACTGTGAAGAGCACTCCTGGCTGGCATCAAAGATTGAAACAATACTAATTTCATAAACTTTAATCATACTTTGACTTGGGAATGGGGTCTATTCCCATCATGGTATTAGAAACACAAAAGACTTGGAGAAATTAAAAAAGGGTGGATAATTACCTATTCATACCTTTCATATCTTTACTCTTCCTTCTTTGCTCACTTCCTTACTTCTATCAATTTCTCTCCCTTGACTTTCTATCTTAATATACAATAAGCCTGCTCTTCCCTCACTTTTTATGTCAATTCCTGTTTGTGTTACACTAATTTACCTTTAATTTTTCTATAAACTGGCTAAAATTTCTTTTACTATTAAAACATCATATAACTTGCATCTCTTCTTAACCGATATGTTCATACTCAGTATAATTTGGTTTAATGTATTTATTCTTTGTATTATTAACACTGTAAAATTCTTACTCTTAAAATGTTTTGTAATTCTTTTCAGATTTTCTTCCCAGGTCACCACTGAAAATGGGCTCCTACCCAGTTGGATTTTTCCAGTAATCAAATGCCAATAAATAAATAAAACATCCACAATTAAATAATGCAAGAACAGCAAACAGACAAACAAAACAGTCTTGATAAATTTATCTGCCATCCTGCTGCTCAACAATGTTATTTATCAGTAAAACTGGTAAACAATAATCCATAGTATGGCAACACTAGAAAACATACTTTTCTGAACCTCTCAGAAGAAGAAATCTGGACAAAGCTGAAATTAATGACTAGAGCCGGATGACCCCCCCCAAAAAAAAACGTGATGGATGTTAAATATTGCTTTTATAAACTTACAAAGTTGCTAGAATAACAGGTCTTGTGATAGCATGCAGTTTCTTACACTGAAATGCATGCCATTAGTTAGTTACTGCAATAGACAGTGATTTTCCAGAAAACACAAATCTTGTGAGGTAAATATCAAAAGTATAAGTCAAAAATCTGGATGTTCTGTGAAAATCTGGACAGTTGGGGCATGTGCTGCAAAGCAAAAAATTGACTTTTAAAAATCGGAAGAATGGGACTTCTGCATGTGCATATAATATAAACTGGAGATAATCACTAAGATCTGAAGGACTGAGCTATTAATCTGTAACTGCTGATTCAGCTAGCAGCTACCCACATGTCTAAAAGACTGATTATTGTCCTTCATACAAATGCACGTCCTGACTCCTGTACAGTAAATAATCAGATCAGATTGCTGGTTCTGTAAATAAACGGTCAGATTGCCAGTTCCGTAAGATTGGTAACACTTATGCTTTTGTTTCTGCCCTTCTATTAATACTTCTTTCACATAAAAAGTTGTTGCCAGACAGTCAAATGACTAGATTATTTAATTCAACAAATGAGGTGAGCTGAAGTCTTTATTATGCAAGACATCATCAGAATGCCATTGACTGGAGGTGCAAGTTATAGTAGCATTTAATACTTGCAGCACCAGCATTTACAACAATGAAGCATGCAGAAAAAAAGATTGACAAGAGGTGCCAGCTATGTGTACACTGATGTCCTTGCTGGAGATGTACATTGTATGGACATTTAGGAAAGCACAGCACTTATGGCAAGCAGGAATTGCAAAGCCATTTTCATTTCAGTCTAACTAGTGATTGCCGTAAGTGCTATGTTTTTCCACCATGCTGGTTTGAATGTCATCATCTGTACTCCCTACTAGTATTGGATGATAGCGATCACATACTTAAAGCAGGCTTAAGCAGTACTGTTTGAAAGAGGGGAACGCAAATGCTGGTATTTTTTTCCTCTGGGAGCAAAAACTGTACTGGATTTACACACATTTTAAAGGAAGTTGATGCTGTGGGAGGGAATGTAGTTACAGCATGTACGATGTCACAAAGGAGGAGGTGATTAGCTAAGTGGGTGTCAATGTTTCAGCTTCGGTCCGAGGCAAGAAAAAAGTTATGTCTTACCATAATGTTCCATCTGTATTGTTGATCCTCATTCAGTCGTTACGTGTGGGTAGTTGGTTCCAACTTCGGAACCCAGCCGGCCATCTTCCAAGCTTGCGCCAGCCACAACGTTCGAGCTAAACTCTTACCCCTTCTCCCTGTTACCTCAGATTGAGTTTGCAAGTCAAAAGAAGGTAGAGGCCACCTCTGGTCAAATGACCTAACAGAACCGGATGGTGAGATCCACTAAAAGCCACAGGAGGGGGAAGGAAGGAGGGTCGCAATGACTGAATGAGGATCAACAATACAGACGGAATGTTATGGTAAGACATAACTTCTTTATCTGATATTGTTAATCCTCGTTTATTCCTTATGTGTGGGACAGAGTCCCCAGCTACCTTTATTCCTGGGAGGGTCTCATGGAAGGACATTCCTGAGCACCATAGAACCAAAAGATGCTCTTCCCCTGGAAGCCAAATCCAACTTGTAATGATTGATGAAGGTATGAGGACTAGCCCAAGTTGCAGCTGTACAAATGTCATGTAAGGAGGCTTTGGCATGGAAGGCAGCAGAAGTTGCCACCAACCTTGTAGAATGAGCCTTTATGGTAGTAGTTAAAGGAATATTATGTTTTCTATAAATAAAGGTTAAGCAGTCTTTTAATCATTTAGCCAATGTCACCTTAGCAATGGCACATCCTAATCTACAGAATAGGCCAAAAATAACTGGTCTGATTTATGAAAAGCCTTTGTCCTGTTCAAGTAGAAGTGAATTTGCCTATGAATATCTAGGGTATGTAGGCAATACTCTCCTCTGTTTGAGTGATTGGGGAAGAAAACTGGCAATTCAATGGTTTGATTAATGGACATTTCAGAGATCACTTTTGGCAGAAAGGAAGTATTAGTTTTCAATGACACTCTATCTCTATGAAAAATCAAATATGGTCTCTTGATAGATAAGGCTTGAAGTTCAGAGATACGTCTGGCAGAAGTAATGGTGACCAAAAACAAAGTTTTCCATGACAAACATTTGAGGTCACAAGAAGAAGCTGGTTCGAAAGGTGACATTGTCAAAGCTTGTAATACTTATGACAGGTCCCATGGTTGAGTAGGTTCTCTAAAAGGGGGTTTTAGATGATTCACACCTTTTATGAAAATCTTGCATAATTTGTGTGATATAAGAGAAGAGTCTTGGACACCATCATGGAAATTAGATATTGCGGCAAAATGAACTCTAATGGTAGAGGCAGATAGACCGGATTGGAATAAGGTAGACAGATATTTCAGTACTATCGACACTGGTGCTGAAAAAGGATCTACCTGTTTTTCTTTCAGCCAAATAGTAAATCTTTTCCTCTTGCTGAGATATGTAATTCTGGTGGAAGACTTATGAGATGCAATAAGAATGTCACATACTGGCAAAGAAAGATCATTCTGCCTGGCAATCAAAGGAATTGGAGGAGCCAAGTTGTGAGCTTCAGGCTGTTCAAATTGGGGTGAATCAGATTCTGTGGATGGGAGATCAACCCTCTGGGTTGGATGGAGAATCCACGGTTGATCTAGCAGGTGAGGCCAAAGGAAGGGGAACCTAATCTGATGAGGCCAATATGGTGCTATGAGGATTACTTTGCTCTTCAACCGGTGGGCTTTCATCAGAATCTGGGGAATGAGGGGCAGAGGTGGAAATGCATAAAGAAGACCCGAGGGCCAATTGTGGACTAGAGTGTCGCTGGGTAACTGTCCCAGAGGGGGGATCAGGGCGAAATAGTTGCTGCATTTGTAGTTGGTCGGGGATGCAAAAAGGTTGCAGCAAGGAAGACCCCCAGTGGTTGAAAATCTCTGCCGCTATCAAGGGATTCAGGGACCACTTGTGAGGTTGTAGAATACACCTGTTGAGTCTGTCTGCTATCACGTTGGAACTCCCAGGAATGTGCGTTGTTAGAAGAAAGCGGTTGGTAGCCATCACCCATTGCCATATCCTCATGATCTCCTGACAAAGTGGGTAAGATTTAGTTCCACCTTGTTTGTTGATGTACCAGACCACTGCCATGTTGTCTGATTGTATCGCAATAGGCCCAGATGATAGCAGGGGATGGAATGCTTGCAACACCAGAAGCACCACCCTCAGCTCTAGAACATTTATATGCAGATGGGCCTCCACTTCGGACCAAGTACCTTCGACTGTCTGTCCCTGAAATAGCCCCCCCACCCCATCAGGGAGGCAGTCGTGGTCACTGTGGCCTTGGGCTGTTGGGGGGAGAAGGGGCAAGACCATTGTGATGGATTGTGCACCATCCACCAATTTAAACCTTGCTTGCACCTGTGAATTACCTGGATCTTGGCTGAAAGAGGGTACTGAAAGGGATACCATTGGGTGAGTAGTAGCCATTGTAGAAGCCTCATGTGAAACCTGGCCAGGGGGACAATAGTAATGGAGACTGCCATGAAACCCAACAGCTGGATAACAGAATCAGCTGTGGATTTCTCCTTTGAAAGGATTGGAATCAGTTGCTGCTTTATCCTTACAATTCTGTGCTCCGGAATGGATGCTCTGCAATTCTCTGTGTTCAAGATGACCCCTATGACTTCTGTGGACTGAGATGGGGTGAAATTGGATTTTAGCCAGTTTATGGTTTTGCCTAGCCTTTGTGCAGTGAGGAGAGAGTATGCCAGGGCTTCTTCCAATAGATGTCTGGTGGGGGCAGAGATGAGCCAGTCATATAGGTATGGAAACACCTAGAATCCTTGTAGTCACAAGTGAGCTGTGATGACTGCCATGCACTTTGTGAACACCCTGTGGGCTGTAGAGAGTACGAAGGGCAGTACACTGAACTGGTAATGACTGGCTCCTGCATGGAAGCGAAGGAATCTTCTTGATGGTCTGTCTACTTTTATGTGGTAGTACGCATCTTGAAGATCTAACGAGCACATCCAATTATCTTTTTCCAAAAGTGGAAGGACAGACTGTATTGTGACCATCTGGAATTTCTTTACCTTTTCAAACTTGTTCAGTACACTGAGATCCAAAATTGGACTCCAGTCTCCCGTTTTTTTTTGGAATCAAAAATAGTCTTGAGCAGAATCCAGATCCTATCAGGTCTGGAGGGACTATTTGGATGACACTTTTTCTTAGCAGCTTTGAAATATCTAATGCTGCTTCTTCCCTTTGACTGGGTGGAATGTCAGGTAAGCTTGTTAGGGGAGTGGGACAAAGATCAAAGGGAATATGATAACCTCTGGTTATTATCCTTTGTACCCAAGAATTGGTGGTAATGGTTAGCCAGGCAGAAGGGTAGAAAGAGAAATGACTCCCAACTACTTCCAGAGGAAAGTAGTTGGGCCACTCTTCAGGAGTGCTGGTAGGATTGGTCAGGGAAAGAATCCCTGGAACCCTGGTTACCCAGCCCCCTCTGCCCCAAAAGGGGTGTCTTCCCTGTGAGTTTCCTCCTGTGGCTCTAGGGGAGGACTCAGCCTGTGCGTCACGGAAAGAACCTTGAAACTTTTTGTGCCACATCTTCCCAGTCTTCTGGTTTCTGGAGAAAGCCTGTTGAGGAGGAGAAGAATAATGAACACCCACAGCAGATAGGGTCTTACCGTCCTGTTCACATCTAGCCAGTGTGTTTTTAACCATAGGTCCAAACAACGAAGAGGCTTCAATGGGAGCATTGAGAAAGGAAGCCTTGAAGGGTTCCACAAAATCACACAAGCGCATCCAGGCATAGCATCTCAGAACAATGCCTGAACCCGCCACTCTAGCTGTTTTTTGTGATGCATGAGATTTCAGGTGCATGGAAGAGTTAGATATCGATTCGATGGTGGCTAGCTGAGAGACTACCTTGTCACAGACCTCATCAGACAATGCTCTAGCCAAGGTTTCAGAGAGCTCAGAAATTAAGTCTCTTTGAAGCCTGGTATGTGCCATATAGTTCAGGGACCTGACTGCAAAGGTCACTGATGCAAAGGTATGCTTCCCTATTCTGTCCAGAGCCCAGGACTCTTTGTTGGGCGGATGGACAGTCTGGCTTTCTTCTTCCACCAGGGCCTTTTTAGTTGCTGCTGCCACCACCAAGGCATCTACAGGAAGATCTTTGGACCAATGGGGATCACTAGCAGGAGGGGACAAAATTTTATCTGGCCTCCGGGGAATGGCCTGAATGGTGTCAGTAACCTTCCACACATGCTGCATGATGAGCCAAACAAGTTCATCGGCAGGTAGAGTAACCCAGGAGGTAGGGGGCTGGGCACGAAAAGGCCTACAGGAACACAGACTTTTCAGAGGTTGGGTTAGAGGGTTGCCAATCACCTCTCTGTTTAAGGATTTCAAGGATATCACCAAAGGATACCTCAGTGGGTGAACGAGGGGACCCTTCCCCATCATCAAAGTCTGTGTCTTCAGTAAGGGTCTCCTCTGTGGAGTCCATGTGCTTTCTCTTGCATGAGCTCTTTTGATGATCTTCCTCAGAGGGAGAAGCTGGGGAAGACAGCACAAAAGGGGTCACTTGTAGGAGTATGTCCTGAGGCCCTTGCACTTGGTGTCCGCTAGGAGCGGCTTGTGTGCATTGCACTCCAGAGGAGGGCAGGGAAAGTGATAGCACAGGGTCATCAGCTGATGCAAGAGCCTTCTCCATTAGCTGGAAGGCCGGTCCACCTGAAGAGGGGTGGGTCCCATGGCAGGGGTCACCCCTCGCCCCAAGTGGCTCAGCCTGTCGACCCAGAGTCCATGGATGGCTGTGAAATGCCAAGGTATGTACACCACAGCTGACATCCTGGGCATTGGCAAGAGTCTCCTGCCACAAAGGCATTGGTGGCTCCTTAGTGAGGTCCATAAAGGGAACCGTAGTGGGAGAAGACTGTGCTATATCAAGGGGCTTCAAAGGCAGTGAAGGAGGAGAATAAGTAGGGGTCTTTGGTAAAGGGTGATTACCTCCTGAGGAAGGATAGGCCCTGGGGGGCGAGATACCGCTGGCCAAAAGCAATTGATCCACAAAACGCAACACATCCTGTTCAGAGAGGCTTCTAGTGGATTTCACGGACATGGCTGAGGGAGAGTCAGGTCTATCCAAGGACAAAGCAAGCTCGGTGTCCACCACGGGGGGGGGGGTATGCACTGAAAACAATGGAGCCATAATGGTCTGAACTACTGTTGTCTGCACAGAGGAAATCATTGGTGCAGAGGGCATGGTCTGCACCGACGACGAGGTCGGTACCGACGTGGTTGTTGGTGGTAAGGCCTGAGCCAAAAACATTGGTGATGAAAACTGAAAGGTTGGTACCGAGAGGGTAGTCGGTGCCAGGTAAGTTGTCAGAGCCAAAAAAGGAATGGGTGTCAAAACATCCATCAACGTTGTAACAGTCTGCATTGAATGAACAGTCGGTGCTGGTAAGGGAGTCTGAACCGAGGAGATCCTTGGTACCGATGCAGTATGGGGCGCACTAGATGGTGCCAAAGTCGCAGATGGCACCAATGGCCTTGGTGCTGAAGATCTAGGCACCAAAAGTTCTGGAGCCGAAGAAGTCAAATCCGAACTGGAAAGCTTAGCTTTCTTAGGTCTCAGTTCCTGAGAGTCCGCAGCTGGGGATGAAGGAAGAGACTTTGTTTTTCATCACTCTTTTTCTTATGGGATCTTGGAGGGGTTGAAGCCTCCAACCCAGAAATAGCCTCTGAAAAGGGAGATTTAAGTAGCCCCTTCAATATTAATTTATTTTTCCTTTCAATTAACGTCCTGTTAGAAAAGTTCTTACAAATCCTGCAAGGCGGGTCAACTGTTAAGTGAGGCACACCCAAGCAGTAGACACATAGGGAATGCACATCTGAAGTAGGTAATTTATGGCCACAATCCAAACATCTTTTTAACTCTGGACTACCTTTTTTATCTGCCATGGTTAGAAGGAAAGGTGGAGGAACCAGAAAAATACCAGCAATGGTACTAAAAATACCCGAAGGTAAAAAGGAAAGGGGTTTAGCAATGATGGTAAAAAAGGAATTACCTCACAGTAAGAAGAGAAGAAGAGTTGAAAAGGATTGAAAAAGGTTGTCGCTAAATGCGATAAGGTAAGTGATAACTATCTAATGACTTTTTTGTGAAAAAAGCTGTCTTAGAACTTAGGTATGATGAAAAATATTGTACTTAGCTCAAGAGAAGTAGCTTGACATGACTGAATGTCAATGCAGCAAACTAAATCTAGGTAACAGGGAGAGCGGAATTCTGGGTAAGAGTTTAGCTCAAGAGTTGTGGCTAGCGTGAGCTTGGAAGATGGCTGGCTCGATTCCAAGGTCAGAACTGACTACCCACACGTAAGGAATGAATGAGGATTAACAATATCAGATCTGATTTTTGAAACGAGATGGTGTCACTTTAAGAGACAGTCTGGTATATTGTCAGGCCCTATTGAAGGTCTGTTTTTAACTTTAGAGAGCACAATGGCAACCTGTTCTTAAGTGATAATTGGTGGTGGAGAGGTGGAGTACTGGGGGTGATGGAGAGGTGAATTTTGAGCTGAATTTGTCAGTCAGCAGATTTGCTATGTCTTCCAGCTAAGTAAGGTGATGCCATCTACAACCAGTTCTTTACATTGTTGGGTGATACCCTTAAGATAGGAGACACAACTGAAAAATTCCTTGTGGTTATAAATAGCTTTGGAGGCTGTTTTTACCTTAAAGTCTGCTTTCAGAGACTTGACTGGTACCCTGATTCACTTGTTTAGACTAACAAGTGACTTATTTCTCTGTTATGCACATTCCCTCTTACTTCTCAACAGTATTTTCTTTCTTTTATTGTACAAGCTATTAATACTAGATGTCTACCAGGGCCGCTTGTTTTTGCGGTTTGGCCTGAGTTTGTTTCAGCCTTATGCAGTTTTTTATATGGCCATGCAGGGCTTTTGTGTATGCGTCTGCATAAGTTTTTGTGTTTTCTGGATTTGGCTGAGCTTGGAAACTAGCTATTCCATCCCTTAACAAGGGGTAATTTACCTTAGAGAAGTTTTTAAAGTTTTTGGAGTTAGGTATGGGACTGGTTTTACCTTTATTTCAAAGGAGACAGTTTTGTGATCTGATTTTACTAGTGAGGACATAACATGGGGGGGGGGTGCAGTGCTGTCTCATATTTGTGAGTACCAGATCTAGAATATTTGTTCCCCTAGCTGGAGTTCAGACTAGTTGCCCCAGGGCATTTGAGTTTACAAAGTCAAGAAATCTTTGGGCCTGCATGTTAGTGGTTATGTATGTCTCCCAGTTAATGGAGGGGTAGTTACAATCACCCACAAGTATAGTATTGGGCCGGACAGTGAGAGATTCTAGTAACTTCAGATATGATGTATGTGTTTCCTGGTTCATGATTGAGACCTATAGCTAGCAAAAAAATGGTAATGGAATTTTCCCATGTTTAGTTGGACATGGAGTAGCTCAAGCATGTCATATTGTTTGACTAGCTTTAAGGTGTGCTTATCCTTTCTGTCGATAGATGCACCTCCACCTTTAGCTCTTTTATGTAAAGTGGGTGGGTGGAATGCATGAAAGGCATTACAGCCATGCACTGTCGGAGTGCTTTCTGTGACTTTGAACCATATTTCATTAACTGCACAGACTTCAGCATTCTCGAGGGAGTGCATCTTCTTGTTGAGGCTTCTAGAATTGAGCAGCAACATATTTAGCTTGTCCTGAGTAGCTTTTGTTATGTTGTATTGTTTGTCTGCTTGGAAAACCTTATGGGTGTATAATGTTTTGACTAATATCCAAAAGCCCAGAGATGACAGGTTAAGACCATCCCTGGCAAAACAGCGTGGCCTATTTACCATGTCTTCCCAGGGTGATAAGTGCTGGACCCCTATGGAATGGCACCAGAAGCTAAGCCAACTGTTAAAGTTGATCATTTTCTGCTGGTGTTGTGGCATCATCCTTGGAGATGGTAGAATGCTGCTTATTGCTAGGCTCATACCTGCCTGTGTCACATATACTGAGAGCTCAATCATGTCTCTCTTTATATAGTCCAAGGAGGTAAGTCTCAGGTCATTCAAGCCCACATGGACTATGATTGATTCATACTGGTATTTAGGGGTAAGTTACATAAGTGCTTGTGTGATCTGGCAAATCTTGGCCCCTGATAGGCAACTAATTGTAACCTTCTCCTTATAGAGCCTGGTAAGTGGGGCATCAGTGTGTCACACAATGTGGCCAGAATAATGGGTTGTGAAGTATTTTGCCTTATGGCCTTGGTAGTTGAGACACAATGAGATGTGGCTTTATGTGTTGTGATGGGAACTGCCATGTTTGTGTACATGTGGAGTTTTTAAGGACTGCACATGAAAGGCCTTTGAGGTTTGGGTAAGTTACATTTGAGCACCTCCACATAGGTGGGTCTGTGTATCTGGTCCTTTGTAGGTGCAGTGAGTAATGTGTGTGAGTCACTGGCAACCTGTTTGTTGCCTTTTATGTCTATGTGAGAGTCTAGCCTCCAATGTCAATGTGTAACCATATTTCTTACATACTGTATTTGTCTGTTTGAGAATGAAGTGGTTGTCAGTGTACATAAGGCAATTGTTGCATTGCCTCAGGATATCCATGTCCACCAAGCTGGATGCAAAGAAAACAGGAAAATGAAAATCCATGGCTGCAGATCCTAATGTGTATTTGAAAGGAATAGGAGTGGAGGGTGTTTGTAATTGGATGAGGGAGGTGCACTTATGTGGTGTAATCTGCAGCTAACCTAACCAGTGATGCTTCCCAGCACCAAATCAGATGCCCTCTGAGCAACAATAGTCCTGGGTGCTATAATAATTTGTTATTTCATTTTGTTTACATTTGTTAACCGAGTTAGTCTGGCTGAGCTTTTGGCTCATTTTCAGCAGAGACCCAGGGAGAAAAGCTCCTCAGGACTAGAAAACAATTTATTAAATTTTAGTAACATAGTAGCAACAATCAGCTATAGGATCTTACAAGCAGAGACCTGGAGAGAAAAAAAAGCTCCTTGGGTAATTCAATTATACAGAGTATTAACAATTGGCAGACAAGTATGCGAGTTGTTACAAACAAGGTTTTAAACAATTAGCAGAATAAAATGTTACTAGTTACATTATTATTTAAGCTGCTTAGAGAAAAATGAGTTAATAGTTAGGCAGATGCTTATTTAAAGAGGGTAGGATCTAGTTGAGTAGGAGTTTGGAAACAAGAAAGGAAAGTAAGAATGGCTAGTAGGAGATGTAGGGGAGGTAGAGTACAGGAGACAGACTAGACAGGTAGGTTGTTTTGAGACTGTAAGAATTAAGAATGGTTGGAGATAGAGGAAGGGAAGAAGAAGAAGAGGCAGGAGAATAGTGTTAGAGATACATTAAGAGTGAGGTGGTGAAATAGGTGAAAGGATGGTGGTTTCAGGATGGTTGGCTACAGTGGCAAGACCACTTTGTTTTTAGGTATTTCCTTGTAGCTAATTTGAAACTTTTGCTATGCTGGAGGGATTTTATTTCCAAGGGGAGTTGGTTCCAGGATGTAGCTGGGTTATAGTTATAGAGAAGGCAGCCTATTTTGGATTTGGGTTTGTAGATGTCTAATAATTCTTGATTTCAGCTGTGTAGCATCCTAGCAGGGGAATATTCGGATATGATAGTGGAGAGGCTGGGGCAGAAGGAGGGTAGATAGAGGATAGAGTGGATGATTTGTATTTGGTATAGTTGGAGCAGCTGAGGGAATTCTAGCCAGTCTAGTTGCTGTAGTGCTAAACAGTGGTGTGACTTGTAGGTTTGGTTAGCTGCAAATCTGGCGATTTTATTATAGGTAGTTTCATGCTTGGAAATAAGTGTATAATTTAGGTTTGTGAATATGTGGCAGCTGTACAGGAGTGTTAGGAATAATATAGCCTGGGAGAGAGTTATTCGGGCAGTGTTAGTTAGGTATTTCTTGCATCAGAAAAGGTTTCCAAGTTTCTGATGAGTTCTTTTTACCGAGTTAGTAATATGGAGATCAAACTTAAGCTGATCATCTATTGTAACACCTAGCAATTTAGTACTAGATTCAGCTGAGATGATAGTGTTGTTGCAGGATAAGATGGTAAATGTACTTTTGAGTGATATTTTTAGAGAAGAAGACTAGGAGCTTAGTTTTTTTTTGGATTACGTATTAGTTTGTTATAACTAAGCCAAGTCTCAATGGTGTGGAAGGATGCCTGGGTAGTTGACTGGAGGTCAGTTGGGTTGTCAGCAATGGTCATAACAGTTGAGTCATCAGCATATTGCACAAGAGATGACTGGGGACAAGAGGAGTAGAGCAAGTTGTTGGAAATATTAAAGAGTAGTGGTCCAAGTATGGACACTTGGGGGATTCCCATTTATACAGTGAGAGGGGAGGATAATGCAGAGAGCCATTTAACTGATTGCTGATGGATAGAGAAATAGCTGGAGAACCAGGAGATAGTAGGGGGATATAAATGTAAATTAGTGAGTTTATTTAGAAGGACTGGGTGAGAAACAGTGTCAAATGCTTTAGAAAGGTCAAGGAATAGGCATGAGACAAGTTTATTATCATGCGCTAGGGAGACTATGTTGTTGAATGATATGAGTGCAGTAGTTGTACTATGCTTGGGACAGAAACCATGCTGTGTGGGTGTGAGAATGTTTTCCTGGTGAAGGTAATGCATTACCTGCTTGTGAATGCATTTCTCCAGGATTTTTGAGAGTGGAGAGAGTATGGCAATTGGTCTGAAGTTGGATATGTCTGAAGAGTTGCCCCCTTTGTGAATGGGTAGAGTAAAGAAATTCTTCCATACAGTGGGGACATAGGATTCAGAAATGGATCAGTTGATTAAGATGGATACAGGATAGGCAAGAGGTTCAGAGGCAATCTGCAGGAAATAAGAGCGTAGCATGTCAACAGATGGGGAGCAAGGTTTAAGTTTAGAGAGTAATGACTTTACATAGTTAGTTGATACTGCTTTTAGAGAGAAGGAGTTAGGAGGGTTTGGAAGAGGTATAGAGTTTATGGGGGTGCTAGTGTTGTTTCTGGGGGGGGGGGATAATTTATTATGGAGGTTATTGAGTATATAAAATGATTGTTAAATTTGCTGGCTATGTCTTCAGGTGTTGCATTGGGACATGGGTTAGGAGAAGAAGGGTTTCCTGGATGAAGAGTCTGTTTAATAGAGCTCCAGAATTTCTGTGGGACTGATTTAAGAGTAGAGGGAGGATTGGCATAGAAGTTTATTTTGTCATAATGGATGATTGTTTTTTATTTTATTTCTAAATTCTTTATATTTCTGAAGAAAAGAAGGGGTCCTAGTTTTAGTCCACATTTCCCAAATCCTATCCCGGTCTTTCATAAGGGTTCTGGTAGATTTAGTGAGCCAGAGAGCAGTATTAGATTTGATTCTAATTGTGCGAAGAGGAGCAAGGGAGTTAAGAACGTTTAGGAATGTAGTGTCGAAGGAGTACACAGCTTCATCTAAAGGAAGAGTGGTGAGGTAAAACCAGTTAATTTTGGAGAGTTGGTGAATAAAGGAGTTAGGACAGAAATGAGAAAGTGAGCAGGTGGTAATAAATTTGTTATGTTTGGTAAGGTGGGGAGTATGTCTAGCAACTGTTATAGGGCAGTGGTCACTGAGGTCATTTGGAAGTGTTTGGGAGTTATGATAGTTTTGAGGGTGGGAGACCAATATCCAGACAAGAAGAGAGCTAAGTAGGTGAGATTTATTAATGTAGGTTGGGGTTGTGATTAGCTTCTCAAACCCATGTAGGTTTATACAGGAAGTAGTGTTGGGAGCTTGTATTGTAAGCCAATCAATATTTACATCTCCCAGTATAATTATTTCATTGTGGATGGCATGTGAGCGGTGAGATAGGATGTTCTCAAGTATGTTAATATTATCACCAGGGGGAATATAGATTACTGCAACAGTTATGGTGTTGAAACTGTTATGTTTGAAGTTGGTCAGTAGGAGTTCAGCTGGTGAGAAGGAGGGTAAGTCTATTGTGGGACTGATTTGGGAGAGACAATTGGAGTAGAGTATGGAGACTCCTCCTCCTTTTCTTTTAGGTTGGTCTAATCTAAGGATATTATAGCCAGGAGGGATGATTCCACTGTCCAGATGGTGTGGTTTTGACCATGTTTCAGTTAGGGTAACTATGTCAGGAATATAGTCAGCTATCCAAGCATGGAGTTCTTGAACTTTATTTACAAGGCTCCTGACGTTGATAGAGCAGAATCATACTTATTTTTGTGGGTTGGAGGGATTGGCAGGTTTAGATACAGAGGGGTTATTGTTCAGGGTAGTGTCTGTAGGGCCTGGGTTAGGATGAATGTCACCAGATAGAAGTAGAGGTTTGTAATGGGGTTTTAATTTGAGTAAGTAGACTTTGTTTTTTTTTTTTTTGTTTTAAAGGGGAGGGGGAGATATTTTTATTTTAGGAATGGGAGTTGTGGGGGGAAGGATGGCGGGACAAATTAGTAGATATGGTTGTGGTGTAGTACTAGAGTTAAGAGTGGTGTTTGAGGGATGGAAATAGGGAGTAGGTAATTGTGAGTGATAGGAAATGAGGTGATAAGAGTATAATGAGTAGAGAATGTAAGAGTATAGTTTGAGTTGTAAGAGACATGTCACTTTATGGGATGTAGAACAGAGGATGATAGGAAGGGGTGGGAGTAAAGTATTGTAGTCTTTGATTGAGGATAGTAGGCAAGTGTGGGGAGGAGCAAAGAAGGGAAGTAGTTTGAGGACAGGAAGTAGAGGGGATGGGGATTTGGAAGGAGGTGAGGGGGTGTGGTTGTATGGATAGGTATAAAGGTAATGAGGTAACTAGCACAGTAAACTTTCACATTATAATGAAAATAAACAATGTTTCCAACTGTTTGTGTCTGTACAGGGCACTGGCACAGCGAACAGCTCAATGCAAATGTGATGAATTTATACCAGAACTGTAAATACAGAAAACGGACTGAGCACACTGTCCAATAAAATGACTATGCATAGAGCCCTTTTGTATGCTTCCCTTCTCTGATAGACAAGGTAAACAGCTACTGCCACTAGATGAGTAATCTTAGTGCTCCTAATGTAAAAGCACAGCAAAGGAGTGTCTGGAGTGAAATACTGCCACAAACATACTTAAAGATACAGATGCAGCAGTGTGTTTTGAACAGCTTATAAAAATTTGATTATTCAGTAAAAGTGCTTTGCTTTGTAGAAATGAATTAAGAGCCACTCAATTGTACAGAATGTATAAAGGCACTAAAAACAAGATAAGTTGATTAATAACGCCTCCAGCCAATAAGACTACATTGAAGAAAACTCAAGTGTTTCCCTAACTAAACAGACCAGGCTAGCACCCAATGCACAAGATGGAAAATCCACTGACCTGTTATAGCACAGAAAAGTGCTTGCTGGAGTGTAAAAAATATACTGCTTTATCAAACAACTAGCTAGATAATTAATTCAGAGCAAGTAAATCAGCAGAACAGGCAATGAAAGGCAGAATGCACTTTTTTTCAAAATAAGCACAAGTAAAGGCAAATAAATAATTCAAGATATCAACAACAGTGTAGAAAGGGAGGAGCTTATAATGCTCAATTTACAGTAAGCGTGGGCAGCTTAACATCACCAGATTTATTAAAAAGCAGGAAAGAGAGGGTGTGTGGGTAGGGAAAATGACTAGCAGGGAATCATCAGCAGTGCTTGTAGTGGAGTCTTCTCAGAAAAGTCAAAGATCCAGAAATTCACAGTGTATTAAATATAACTCGGGAAATAATTTACCCAATGAAAAATAGACATGTGAAATGTGCAGCCTAGATAATTTGTGTCTTCTTTTCGGATAGAAAAAAAACCACCACCAGACCAAGCTGATTTCTTAAAACAGAAAACAAAATGGGGAGGTAAAACAGAAAGCATCTCTATCAGTTTAAGCATCTCACAGACAAAAAAATATAGGCTTATTTTCCTCCACTAGCAGGGAATCACCAGCAGAGCTTGTAGTAGAGTTGTATAGTGGAGTCTTAGAAAAAAGTGTGTTTTTCCCTATATATAAGGCAGTAACATGACCCATAATTGAACATTGTGCATCAGCCTGTGTTTGTAACTTCTCAATCCTATAGACTGGAAAAAATTTGAAGATTCTACAAAAGGCACATTACTGAGGTCAAACAGCTGCGCTATAAGAACAGGGTGGTCAGGTTATTGTTGCACTCATTTATTTAAAAATCGGTTCAAAGTAACCTAATAGTGACATGCAAATGTGAGAATAACAAAGCCATGGCAGCACTATTAAGAAATGAATCTAGGTCACACACACTGGGAACTAGAAATATTTATTTTATTACTGGGAAAGTCTGACTTAGAACAAAGCCAATTTTCAGCAGAGGCCTGGGGAGGAACACTCCAGACGCATGTCTTTATAACATGGGAGGAAACCCACACGAATGCAGGGAGGACATGCAGACTCTGCACAGAAGGCACCCCAGCCAAGAGTTGAACCAGAGAACCTCTTGCTATGCGGCGACAATGCAACTGCTGCACCAGTGCACCATCCGTAGTTATTTGTGAATAATTGTATTTATAATACTACATTATGAGGACTTGTTTCATGGAAGAACTGTCAAACTCTGGAACATTATATCACAGAATATTACAAGAGGTTGAAGTTTTGAGGTATTTAAGCCTGCTGTCAACAAATAGTTCTCTAATTCTTGGCAAACACATCTGAGGCCTACTAAGAGGACCAGATTTCAAATAGTGAACATTGAATATTATTTGAATGATAAATCTGCTCTTAAATGTGATTACTTATCACATAAGAATGTTTCATATTTGGATGTCTGCAGAACCATTGAATCATCCAAATTCCAACTTCAGCAGAATGCATCTTTGAGAAACTAATAAGAGTGTCTGTGGATAATCCTGATCTTTTTAAAGAGAACAGTTTTAATGCTCAAGGGAAAAATAACAGATTTCAAATTTTATACCCAAAGCACCAAGGCATAGGTATTTCTGAGTACTTGAGGCAATCAGAGCATGGGAGTCACCTGGTTATTTCAGTGCTACAGTATTTATACCTGCACTAGTGCTGAAACTGTTCTAAGTGATGTCTGAAATGACATAAATAACTCTCTGAAATAATGAATTCCAAATCTCCTTTTTCTTGGCAAAAAAGTTGCCATACAAGATGCAATCAAGTAAACGTATAGAGGCAAGAGTTGTTTTTTTTTTGTAAACGTATAGAGGCGCCATTCTCTTACCCATTTTAAATTCATGTCTTGGAAGTATCTTCTCCAAACTAAACATAGATACATAGAGAACCACAGTGTACAGAGAAAGTGACCACATACGGACACTCTTTCTGCATCAATCAAAGGCTGTAGACTTTTTTAAAATGTGTTCATCTTCTGGTAGATCCATGTGTACTTCAGAGCAAAACAAAAAATGAAACTGCAATAAGCTGCTTATTCTTCAAGTTGTATTTCACAGGAAAAGAGAACTGTTTTGCAGACATACTTAGCAGGCATATTATCCTTATTTGTGAATGATAACTGTACCCCAAATATTCAATACTATAGCAAAAGTTTAGGATCTATTCAAGGTAGACTGGTCTACATTATGAGAGAAAAATCAGATCATTTTTCTACCTGTATTGCCACCAAATGTTATTCACAAAAAACACATTTTCTTTAATTTGGCTGAACATTCTTCTCTGTTTCCTTTGTTTATGTTCTTCTCTTTCAGAAGACATTGAATGTGTAGAGAAATGAGGAAAATATTGTATTGATTATTTCAAAATGCATAGTAACACTATAATCCTCAAAAACCGCTTCTTCATCTGCCACTTCTGTTAGTTCTGAAACTCAACTTCTTGTCTGAAAAAAAAAAAGATTTGTTTTTTCAGTCTACACTCAAACTTTTCCACCATGGTATCAAGGTGTTACGTGAGTTTAGACAAGAGATATTTTGGAGCACAGATACTGTCTTTTATAATGGAAGTTAAGACACCTTCCCAAAGGAATTCTTACAAAAGCATATGGAAAGCATTTCCATTTGTTCAGAAAAATAAAAATTTAGTCCTATATGCCAATCAAGCAGTTTCTTACGGGCATCTGTATCATAGACCACACACTATTCACTTTCTTCCATTTGCAATTTTTTTGATTCATACATAGGAAATACATTTCTAGACCCATCTGTGCCAACAGATTCAGAAGAAGTGAAGTTTGTTTAACAGAAAACATTATTTCTTATTGCAGTAACTTCAGTCCAGAAAATAAATATTTAACATGGTATA
This sequence comes from Protopterus annectens, assembly GCF_019279795.1. Classification (NCBI taxonomy): domain Eukaryota; kingdom Metazoa; phylum Chordata; order Ceratodontiformes; family Protopteridae; genus Protopterus; species Protopterus annectens. The sequence goes on along the minus strand of NC_056728.1, from coordinate 1,897,744,230 downwards.
TGTAATGGGCAACATGATATGGATACGGAAAACTGGTTTACGGTACAAATAGACATTTTTATCCCTAAAGCTGACAGTGCTAGCTATAATTACAAAATAATATTTAATCATTCTTGATTTCCAAACAATCTCAAAGTAAAATAGTGAAATAAGGAGATTATATTTTTCCAAAACATATAAACTAGTTAAGAAATATATATTTTTTTAATCAACACCACTGTAGATGTGTGCACTGCACACAAATCTCACAATGACATTAACCCTCAGTCCTTACAGCACATAGCTTCTTCCACAACTAGCATCACAACACTAAAGAGTGAGTCGAATGGCTCGGTCATAATCATCAGGCTACAAGAGCAGTCTACCATGGAAATGCACTTGTAATAGGTCACTTTACAGACATCACACCAATGCACCATTCACAAGGCTGAGCAAGGACAGGATGAAAAGTTAGATGCTTCTCAGGTTCTTGAATCAACCATAGTACCGCTGCACTCAAACCCCTTCAACACAAGTATGAATATTTATTTTACTTATTTATTTATTTACACTTTGTAGACTGGGTTAGTCCCACTAAGACAGTAGCTTCGTATCAGGGGAGATGCACGAATGTATTCAAATTGACTAGAGAAAAATTTGCCAGGACACTAGGAGATTCCTTACTATTCCTGATAAGTGTTGTGGGATCATTTACTTCCACTTGAGCTACCAGTGGAACCACAGGATAATATCTCACCTGAAAGAATGACTATGACATAGTCATTGTTCATTTGGTTGTGAACGATTTGAGGTTCACCTCCTTCAAATACTTGAAGAGGTGCATGACGAAGTTGTCTGGTTATGTCGGAAAACTAGTCTGATGCCACAATATAAGCAAAAGATGATTGACTTTAATAATTGGCCTACTTATTGGTGTTACTCTAAAGGACCTGAATGCATGTGCATGCCTCTCAACCTTTTAGAGCAAGAAATCTGGACAAAGCCTTAAATAAAAGTGGAACAAAGGCCCCAAAATAGGGACAATTTTTAGATCTTGCTCTTACAAACTTAGAAAATTGATAGGATAATAGGTTTTGCATTAGCATGAATTTTCTGAAGGGTATGAAATCGGAAACTCAAATGTCTGTCATTATTTTCTAACTTCAGTCTTTAATGATTGGCCACAAATTTGCCAGAAAACCACAATTTTCTGAAAAATGGACCAAAAATACGAGGCAAAATCTGGACATTGTGAAAATCTGTACAGTTGTGAGTTATGTTGGAGAGTGATGGAAGATAGTTGTGCCTGTTTTGCAAGGATGGCGTGCGTCTGTCCCATCAGGGCTTTTACATACTGGCTAAGACATTCTGTATGCCCACACAACATTTTTAGGCAATGTCAGTGTACTCAGGCTATGAATCTGGTAAATACAAATTCAGATCAAGCTAATATCAGTACAGTGCTATTCAGTGCAAGACTAAATGAGAAAATGCCCTCCTTTCAGGCCTTCCTAACTCTTGAAAATATAGATATGTGTGCTGTCACTGTAATCTGTTTCTGGAACAGTGGTAGCCTTTTTTAGTTGTCTTCTTTGCCTACCACTCATTAAAACTCAAAAGAGTAGGCAGCAGAATCAGTTGTGCTGGTGCATCTATCTTTGTCTGAAATATGATCACCTCTAGATTACCTAGGACAATGGCTTGCAATTTCATCATATTCTAATAGCAGAGAAAATGACATACTATATCATGGCCAACTATAGACCCAATCTACAATAACAGAAAATCCACAAAACCAATATCTTAGTAAACTAGAGTTCCTGTCCAATAATCCAAATACCTCATTTTGTGAGACATTAAGCGCTCAGCAATAAACTGATACAGCTACTTCTCTACAGATAAATGCATTCTATACTAAATTGTAAAACCCTTTGTAGTACCTAGCCTGCTAGAGATACCACATTTTCAGTCTTGTCCTACAAACAAAGTCTATGTCTGCTCCATGCACATTGACATATTATGACTGGCCACTTGACATGGTGGAATTGTCCCTCAGCCACTGATTACCAAGGGCATATACCACCTCATATACCAACTGTTCATACTTCCAATTTAACTACTGCTTAGTAGACCATGTCCATATTCACAACAAATACAGCACTAAGCTAGCATCACACCCTTTACTGGGACCTCAGTTATAAACAAACCCTACAATAAAGGGTTAATGACCCTAAGAAAGAGAAACAAAATCTCCATAAGCTGGGTAGAGGGTGGCCTAATGGTTAAGGTGTTTACCTTACAAACACAAGGTGCAGGGTTTGAGTTTCACAAGGGATAATTGGCTAGGCTTAAAGTGGCTTGCAAGGGCAGTTAGCTTAGTACTAATCTATGAACCTATGAACCTATGAGATGATTGTCTAGGCTTAAAAATGTCTCACAAGGGCAGTTAGCTTAGTACTAATCTATGAACCTAATCTACCTCAAATTGGTTAATAAAACAATTCAGAAGCAAGAACAAATTCTGCAGAGCTAACCATGAACTAAAAACTGCTATTTCAGAAAATAATATCTACAAGACATTTTTAATGTGAACAAACTCAGAAATAAGAATTGGCACTTTTCCTCACTTATCTATCTAATCACTCAGCCCTGAGTCTAACATCCACACAGTTTAACTTAACTCCAGATTCTCCACCTCTGCTGCCTATAGACTTTGTAGTACAAAGAGCCAGTTCATACCCACCTCAAGTAACCACCACTGAACATATACTGAAAATACTCTACAAGATGAAAGGTACCAGCTGTATGGATACATATTTTATACCAAACTACTCTGTGGTCAGTATGAAATATCTCATATCATCCATAAATTATTCAGGCTCAGACTGTCCACTCATTATGTAACATAACCCTAAAAAATAACAGTAGTACTTTCCCTCAAAGGGAGGCTCCATCACAGAACCTGCCATCTACAGGCCTCTCAGCCTTATCAACATCCTGTTATTTATTCTGCCCTACTACTCCCATTCAAAGAGGGGGGCCAACGCATCCACTATTTCATAGAGGGGGACAATACATCCACTATTTCATAGATGGGACCAACACATCCACTATTTCATAGATGGGACCAACACATCCACTATTTCATAGATGGGTCAACAAGTCCATTATTTCATGGCTTGCAGATTTAGCGATAGCCAATTCTAAGTTATATATGAGGTCCTTTTTGAGGTACATACATAATCTTTGGTAATTCCACTATGAATATGAAAAAGCTGTACTTTTTGCCCACTGGGGTTATTGGGACCCAGCTACTAGCATATGTAAAGGGTATGGCACCTATATTCTCTGTCAGAAATGTAGTTTGGTAATCTCTAGTGCTTTTCACAAATTTTAGGACTGCCTCTCACTTTACAACCTTTGTTACTCTGTTCACAGGTGGATTAATTTTACACTAGGTGTTAAACTCCCCTGTGAAATCTCCTTTCTATGGATTGGGTTTCATCATAACAGAGACCATTAAATTCAGGGATATCACCTCTGGCTACTTCAACATTCTGCATTTGTTAGTTCTTATATAGCTTCTGCTTGGAAATCCACAAACAGCCATTCTAACAATGATCTTTTCAGATGCCTTATTCACAAAGGTAGACATTTGGCTACCTCCCTTTCCACACCACCAAACCTATATGATATGGCACGTAGGCAATGGAAGCTTAATAATTCTAGCCTTAACTAGTCCAACTTTGTGGACAGGTTGCTGCAGCTGTCAATGATAAATTAGATTCCTCCCCCTCTCTCAACATGTCATCCTATGGTAATCCCTCTTGTCTCCCTTTTACAGGTTCATGGGTGGATACTAGGCTAACTGCTTTTATAGGCCACTATAAGCCTAGAAAGTTTTCCTTTTGGTGCTTGAATTAACCTATCACATTTGGTGTTCAGTTGACCTTTCCCATTCCATGGTTGTTAATAGGTTCATAGGTTCATAGGTTCATACTAGGCTATCTGCCCTGGGGCAATTATAAGCCTAGCCCGATTCTGTATGGCTTACACCACCCCTTGATTTGAGTATACTGTGCCCTTTTTAAGGTTTAGTTTACTGTGCCTCTGTCTAATAGTGACACGGGAGTAATCCCTGGGACAAACCTACGATCCCCCATCCACTTATCGAGATTCTTCTTGAAGAGATTCAGTGAGGTGCTCTGCCTCACATGAACTGGAATTCTATTCCAGAGCGAAGGGAGCCTCTGGGTTATGAACCTGTCCCTCCAGCAAGTTCTATTTATTTCTGTGCTGAGGTTCAAGTCCCTTGAGCATGTGGCTCTAAGGGATTTAGATTTACTGAGGTGGAGCATGTCCATTAATTCTGGATTTGACATAGTTTTATATGTCAGGCATAGATCGCCTCGAAGTAGGTGGTATGCAACTGAGTAGAGCTGGAGTTTTTTTAACCGAGCAGCATATGGCATCTGTTTGAGACCCTTGATCCTCTTGGTGAGATACATTTGGGGTCTTTCTAATTGCTGCAGGTGTCGGGTAAGGTACATCCCAAAAGGGGCATTGTATTCTATGATGGGCCTGATGAGGGATGAATAAAGGGGCACGATTACCTCTCTTGATCTAGATGTGAAACCTTTCGTGATGAGGTGGGCTATGTAGAAGGTCTTTCTAACCACTTTGGCAATGTGGTTTTCAAAGGAGAGATTGCTATCAACTTGGGTCCCCAGGTCCCTAATGACTTTCTCTGTACTTAATGGGTTTCCGTCTATGTGGTAATTTGTGGGAACATTGTTTTTGCCAAAGGGTATGACTATACATTTTTTGGCATTTAGCTTTAAACCATGGCACTGGCACCAGTTATCTGTCTCTGTGAGACCTTTTTGAAGGATGTTTGTGTCAGCTGGAGAGTTGATTATGGCGCTCAGTTTGCAATCGTCTGCGAACTTGGTGAGCCATAGTCCTCCCACATTTGCCTGTACCTCGGAAAAGTATATACCGAACAACAGTGGTCCCAGGACAGAACCCTGTGGGACACCACTTGTGACTGGTTTCGAGTCTGACATGGCTCCAGCAACTCTCACTCTGTGGGTTCTGTCTTTGAGCCAGTTTGCGACCCATCTTGTGACATAGGGGTTTATATTTAAGCTGGATAGCTTCTCTATGATGCCCGAGTGGGGTATTGTGTCAAATGCCTTTGCAAGGTCCAGATAGGCTGTGTGGACTACCTTCCCTTCATCTATGGCTTTGGTGACTGTTTCAAAGAAGTCAACCAGGTTCAAAAGGCAGGATCTGCCCTTGACAAAGCCGAACTGGGTAGGATTTAGTGTCTGTAGGTCCCCAATGTCTTTGTTTATGAGCTCCATGATGATCCTCTCCATAGCCTTGCAGACTAAACTAGTCAGGCTTATGGGGCGATAGTTTCCAGGGTCTGTAGAGGCTCCACCTTTGTGGAGTGGGACCACTGTTGCTGTACGCCATTCTGTGGGCACATATCCTGCAGTGAGGCTGAGATTGTATAGCTGTTTTATTTCAGGGATTAGTTCCTCTTGTAGTTCATGTAGGATGCAACCTGGGACGCCATCTGGTCCCATGGAAGCAGTGTTTTTTGCTTTGGAGAGGGCAGCCTTCACCTGAGCATCTGAGATGTTTGGGAGGCAGCCCTCTGCTGGGATAGATACTTGCTCTTTTGGGGGGGGGGGAGTTTGCACTGAACCTGTCTGCTAGGATGCTGGCGATGTCTGTGGGTTCAGTGTATTGTTTGTCGTTTAGAATCATCAACTCAGAACAAGTCAGGGAGTTGCATCCCAGGTTTCTAACATAACTGAAAAAAGCCTTATGATTGTCTTTGGTGTCCTGTGCAATTTTTCTCTCGAAGCTGGCCTTGGAGGATTTTATGAGGGATCATAATTTTTTGCTAGTACTGATCAGAGATGCCTTCCCTATTAGGGATTTTGCTCTATCATGTAGTAGCTTTCTCCTTCTGTTGTACATTTTATTTATGGCAGGGGTCCACCAGACTGGATGCCTGCCTTTGGATGATTGGGTCTTGGTTTTGTTTGGGATAGCATGATCCATGCATTCCTGGAGATGTCCGTAGAATACATTTATATAGGATTCTGCAGTTTGGGCTGTAGTTTCCACTGGCCCTGGGGCATTGAAGGATTCCACTTCGGTTTTGAGAAGTGGGAAGTTCACTTTTGAGAAGTTTTTCACTGTGGTTTTCTGGGCTGGGGCTGGGGTTGGGAAGTGGACATCCAGTGAAATTAATTTATGGTCTGATCTTACCAATGAGGGATATACTTCTGGTGTGGAGCATAGAGTCCCCATGTTGGTAATGATCAGGTCTAGTATGTTGTCCCTTCTTGTGGGAGTGGTGACTAGTTGTTCCATAGCATTTGAGTTTATAATTTCCAGGAATCTTTGGGCTAAGGTGCTGGGGCTTGAGTAGTGCTTCCAGTCAATGTTTGGGTAGTTGAAGTCGCCCAATATAATGGTGTTCGGAGAGATCTTCATGTTCTCTAATGTTTTCAGGAAAGCCGAATGGGATTCCTGACTTTGAGAGGGTGGTCTGTAGGATGCTATAAACTGAAAAGCAGTCTTGCCCACTGTTAGTTGCACATGGATGGTCTCCGATACTTCGTGCAATGCCACTAACCTGGAGGTGTGAATATCCTTGATAAATATGGAAACTCCCCCTCCTTTTGTGGTTCAGTCCGGGTTTTGGGGCCGAAAAGCATGATATGAGGTATAGCCTGGTAGTGCTGAGGTGCTTTCTGGAGCCTTGAACCAGGTTTCTGTCACTGCACAGATATCGATGTTCTCCATACTGAGGAGAGCTTCGAGTGCGTGCATCTTGAGGTTAAGACTTCTGGTGTTTAGCAGCATTACCCTTAGTTTCTTGTTCCTTGTGTTGTCTATGGGGGTGGGTTTGACTTTTGAGCCTTGCCTAAAAAAGGCACTATGGGGGTGGCAAGAGCCTTTGCCAATATCTGAAAGCCCAGTGGTGACAGGTGCAAGCCGTCCCTAGCGAAGCAACGTGGCTTGTCGAGCATGTCATCCCAGGCTGACAGAAACTGGATCCCCTTTGAATGACACCAACATTTTAGCCAATTGTTAAAATCGATCATTTTGTCTTTGTACTGTGGCATCATTCTAGGTGAGGGTAAGATGCTGCTCAAGTTCAGGGTCATACCAGCCTGGGCTACATGATCAGAGAGCTCCTCTATGTCTCTTTTCATGTAGTCCAGGGAGGTACATCTCAGGTCATTCACACCAGCATGTACAATGACTGAGTCATATTTGTATTTGCTTTGGAGTGACCTGAGTGCTTGCGTCATGTGTCGGATCCTAGCACCTGACAGGCAGCTCACTGTGACCGTCTCTTTATTCAGCCTGGTGAGCGGGACATCAGTGTGTCTAACAATAGAGTCACCTATAACAAGAGTATCAGGTGTGTTATTCAGCCTTAAGGGCTGTGGCTGCTTGGCACACTGACTTTGTGGTTATGTGTTGTGTGTGTTTTGTTTTGAGGTAGCGTTTGCTTACATGTCTGCTTTGGAGGTCTCTGTTGCTTAGGTAAATTTTTATTTAGAGCCTCCGAGTATGTTTTTGTGTATTTATGTGTTTGGTTCGCTGATGTGGTGGGACTATGTGATACTGGAACTGTGTTGTGTGAGGTTATCTTCTCCTCCTGACTGGTTACACCAGTTTTGAGATGAGAGAGCTCAGCCTCCAGTTTGGCTAAATAGTTGCATCTCTCACATATATTTGAACCTGTTTGGAGGAGGAGAGGGTTGTCTGTGTACATGAGACAGTTGTAACATTGCCTCAAAATTCCCAGATTCACCAGCTGGACTGGAGAGGAAACCATTTACTGACCTTTGGACATGCTAGAGTAATAGGGAAACTGAATTTAAGACGGACCAATAGAGGACAGGGTAATCGTACAGAGTATATGAGTAAGTAGTGCTTATGGTTTAATAGTGCTAACTTGTAGGATTACTTAATTGGACCAGTGAAGGGCCTTAGAATGAGAATATGGTGTTTAAATTGAGAGATAGAGCAGTTCTAAGGGAAAAAGTGAAGAGCAGACTTTGTGGAGCCAGGAATAGTTTAAACCCAATTAGGCGGCACTGCCCGCCGTTGCGCTATGCACAAAAATGTGCAAAACCGTGCAAAAGAGGGTTTTAAGAGAGGAAGATGAAGAAGTTTTGGAATTGACCCAAAATGGCCAATAAAACTACAGTTTCAAGTCAGTAACCACTCCCACAGGGGCAGGCAGGCTGCTCAATGTTTTTCACTGCCACTGATCAACAGAGAGGCTTTCCTTTAGCCCAAGCAAAAAATGGCCTCACAGAAACTTACAAACAGTTCAAGAACAGCAAGCCTGTAACTGAACTTTTTTAAATCTCAGAAAAGTGGTGAAAAAAAGTTTTTTCAGAGATAGCAGAGGTTAACAAGTATCAGCAAGTTATAACAGTGCAGTAAATTACCCCACACGAGGGTGCTAGGCCAAAGACAGATAAAATGCAAGTTTTGAGAAAAAAACGATTTTAAAAATAAGTGCAAACAGGAAATTCAGTAAACAGCTCTAGGTTAATTATATATTAACCCTAGTGAGATTAACTGGAATTATACCGTAGATAATTTGAGGGGAACCATACATGGGATAAAGCATTTAAGAGCTGGATCTGTCCAATGGTAGTACAGGGGGTGGTCCTGGGGTAAATTTTCTATTGCCCATCCATAGTTCCAAGTTGTGTTTGAACATGGGCAGGGTTATTTTTTTTTTTGCATGGATGGGGAGTTTATCCCAGAGCAGCTGTATGTTCTGGGAGATAAACATGTAATTCAGAATCATTCTGTTGATGTTGCAGAAGAGATTTAGTTCACTAGACTGAGTATTTCTAATGCCACTTGACTTGCAGATGTGTAAATAAATCAATCAGTATTGGGCCTACAGCATACCAGACATGGGTCACAATCTGTAGGATACTGAGTACAGTGACAGGGCTTTGAGTCACTCCATATAGGACATAGTGTTCATGTTTGTATCTTTTTAGTAAGGTATCTTTGTGGGCATTCCAGTTGTTGCAAGTGTCTGGACAAATACATGACAAATAGAGCATTATACTCAATGACTGACTAAATGAAGGATGAGTAATGAGGGGGCAATGACATCCTAAAACTAGATACAATCCCTTTGTTTAAAAGCTCTGCAATATACAATGGCTTTCTTACAACAATATAGACAAAGGCTAGGTCTCTGTCCACGTAACTTCCAAACTCCCGAGCAACTGGGTCAACTCTTAGGGGCATATTGTCAATGTAGCACTTCCCTGGAGTAGATGATGTCACAAATGATAATATAATGCATTTTTTGACATTGAGATTCAGTCCATGAGTTTGGCATTTTGATTCAGTCCGTGAGTTTGACACAAGTTACTTATTTGGGGCAAACCTTCTTGCAGGATGGCTAAGTCATTTGGTGATTCAGTTATCCTCATATCTTGCAGTCATCTGCAAACTTATTCACCAGAGCTGTTTGGTATTTTTTTACCATTAAATAAGCAGTACAGTGGTGCAGTGGTAGCATTGTCACCTTCCAGCAAGAGGTTTTCTGGTTTGATTCTTGGTTGGGGTGCTCTCTGTGTGGAGTCTGCATGTTCTGCCTGTGTTCGTGTGGGTTTTCTTTGGGTGCTCTGGTTTCCTCCAGCATTACAAAGACATGCATCTGGAGTGTTTCTCCTTAGACCTGTGCTGAAAATTGGCTCATTCCATGTCAGACTTTCCTCGCTAACAAATGTTAAATAAACCTCCCCCTACAACAGTTTGCCACTGCACTCTCTGAGGATTCTGTTTCTGTGTTACTCTTTTGCCACTCTCCATTTTCCTATTTACTCATTTCTGTATGTTAATCAGTTATGGCTGTATTTATCTTTCAAACTGTTAACTGATTTTAGACTATACTTATTTGTGTTCATTTTATGATTTTACTGATTGTCTTCCTATTCTGATATTTGCAGTTTTTCTGCTTTACTATTCATGGTTATAGGCCATTGCTTGAATTACTCTTCGATTATGTGTTTTTGTTATATCTGTTGTTTGTCTTTTTTTTTTTTTTGGAAAACATGTTCAATAAAGTATTATTAAAAAAATACTCATGTTTTTGTCATAATTATTTCTCTTACTCCACGATGCCTACAACTTGTTCATTTTAACTATTGACGGAATATGTTTTCAGTACCTGTAAGTGAAACCTGTTCATTCTTCTGTATCCTGACCCCTCCCGCTTTCTCAGTTGCTGTTTTAATTGGTTGACTAGTATACTTCTTTCATCTGACCTCCAATGATCCTCCTTATCCTTCATGCCACAAGTGTTAACCAAACCTCAAACCTATTTTGCTCCCAGAACCTAACTGTATCACATCAGGTTGCTATAAATGCACTTTACAACAGTCAAATCTCTTCTGCTTTAGAGGAGAACCCTCCTGTGTACCATTCAACCCATTTTCACACGCCTTTGTCTGTATCCCTACAGCTTTGTTCATATAACCCTGAATCCTTCAAGTTTGTAAAACATGACTGGAATAGCTTGTCAGCCACTTTTCTTATTAAATTGCATTATATTTCAGTATTAATAATCATCTGCTAATGTGCAGAAAAGAAGATGTGAAGGGAAAACAAATGACTTGATGAAACTTTCAAAAGTCTTGTCTAAAATGGTATGAAGGTCGGGGAGTAATTACACAGAAAAGATCATACTGTTGTGAGAGTGTTAAGAACAGGAAAGGCAAGAATGGTGCACATGATACAGACACAGAAAATAATCGACTAAATCTGTTATGTAATTTTGAATGGATTGGAGTGAATGGGAGAATGATGGGAAACAAGTGGAATGTAGCTGATGGGACATTCTCACTTTTTAAGATAAATATGTTTATTGAACAGTTGAAGGAGTTAGAATGAATTATGTGATCTGTACCTTCAAAGTACTTAGATGCTGTAATCACATATAGTGCTAGCTATCAGTATCGGTACTTAGATGCAGTAATCGCACATAGTGCTAGCTATCAGTAGTGGTACTTAGATGCTGTAATCACACATAGTGCTAGCTACCAGTATTGGTACTTAGATGCAGTAATCACACATAGTGCTAGCTATCAGTAACACCCTAATAATGGGTGATTTCAACTACCCTACCATTAACTGGGAAAACTACTCATGTACCAACTCTTGTGCTCAACGTTTTCTGGAATTCATAAATTACAATGCCATGGATCAACTTATCCACACCCCCACCAGGGGCAGCAATATCCTAGACCTGGTTATTACCAGCATGGGCAACTGTTGCTTCCACACCAGAGGTCACTTTCTCGTTGGTCAGATCCGAACATAAGCTAATCAGCCCAGACATCCACATCCCTCCCCCACCCCCCATTAGGGAAACCACAGTAAAAAAATTCTACAAATCCAACTTCACGCTTCTTAAGACAGAAGTGGCAAACTTCACAATACCCATGCTGACGGACAATAGAGGTATGACTGCTGAATCCTACACAAATGCACTTTATAAGCGCTTACATGAGTGCATGGATCATGCAACCCCTAACAGAACCAAGATGCTATCCTCCAAAAAAAGGAAGCCAATCTGGTGGTCCCCTGCCAAAAACAAACTCTACAACAGAAGAAAGAAACTGTTGCAAAAAAGAGTAAAATCCCATGATTGGAGAAACTCCCTGGTCAGCTTCAGTAATCGCCACTGACTCTAAAGACAACCACAAAGCATTCTATAGCTATGTCAAGAATCTCAATGGCAACACTCAGATCTGCTCTGAGTTACAGCACAATGGCACTAAATATACAGAACCAACGGATATTGCCAACATCCTGGCAGATAGGTTCAGTGCTAACTTTACCCCTCTGTCATCCCCTAAAGGGCCCATCTCTATACCAGAAGAATGCAAAGTTCCTGTAATTACGGCTGCACAGGTAAAAAACACACTATCCAAAGCCAAGAACACAGCATCCATGGGAAATGACAACATCCCAGGCTGTGTTCTACATGAACTACAGAACGAACTGGCACCCCACCTAAGTACCATGTTCAATCATAGCCTCACCTCAGGCTGTGTGCCCACTGAATGGCGCACAGTGACAGTTATCCCACTCCACAAAGGGGGAGCCACCAAAGACCATGGAAATTACCACCCCATTAGCCTAATGAGCCTGGTCTGCAAGGCTATGGAGCGTATCATCATGGAACTTATAAACAATGACATTGGTAATCTCCAAACTCAGGACCCCACCCAGTTCAGGTTTGTAAAAGGCAGATCATGTCTCCTAAACCTGATAGACTTCTTTGAGGCAGTCACCAAAGCCATAGATGAGGGTAAGGTGGTTCACACAGCCTATCTAGATCTCGCCAATGCTTTTGACACCATCCCCCACTCTGGAATTATAGATAAACTCACTAAACTAGGTATAAATCCCTATGTCACAAGATGGGTTGCCAAATGGCTCACTGACAGAACACACACTGTGAAAGTAGCAGACTCCAAATCCAGCTTCAAACCAGTAACAAGTGGAGTACCACAGGGTTCAGTCCTGGGTTCTCTCCTGTTTGGTATCTACTTCTCTGAAGTACAGGCCAACACAGAAGGTCTTTGGCTAATGAAGTTCACAGATGACTGCAAACTAGGAGCCATAATCAAAACTCCAAAAGATGTGGACATCCTACAAAAGGGCCTTGCTGAGACAGATGCCTGGTGTCAAAGCCATGGCCTCAAGCTCAATGCCAAAAAGTGCATTGTCATTCCTTTTGGTAAAAACTCAGTACCCATGAACTACCAAGTCTCTCCTTTGATAAACACATCGCCACAGTAGTCAGGAAATCCTTCTATGTGGCACACCTCATCACAAAAGGTTTCTCATCCAGGAAAAAAGAGGTCATTGTTCCCTTCTACTCGTCACTCATTAGACCCATTATAGAGTACAATGCCCCTTTTGGTATGTACCTCACAAGACATCTACAACAACTGGAAAGGCCACAGAAATACCTCACAAAAAGGATTACTGGCCTCAAAGAGATGCCCTATGCAGACTGTCTCAAAAAACTGCAGCTTTACTCCATTGCATATCGCCTACTCAGAGGTGATCTCTGCGTAACACACAAAGCTATGTCAAACCCAGAGCTTTTAGACATGCTCCACTTAAAGAAATCAAAATCCCTACAAGCTACACGCTCTAGGGACCTAAACCTCGTCACTGCAGTAAACAGAACATGCTGGAGGGATAGATTCCTGTCCCAGAGACTTCCCATACTCTGGAACAAACTACCTATCTATATCAAACAAAGCTTCTCATTAGCACTGTTCAAGTAAAATCTTGATGATTGGATGGGAAATAAGAAATTCACCCCGGGGATCACTTCTGTGGCTCTGCTCGACAGTGGCACAGGAAAATTATTTTCTTGGGTGGCGAAAGCCAGGGTACCTTTGGCTAGGCTTATATAGGCCCTAGGGCCCATAGCCTAGTACCTACCTATGAAATTATCAACCTATAATCACACATAGTGCTATCAGTATCAGTACTTAGATGCTGTAATCACACATGGTGCTGTCAGTATCAGTACTTAGATGTTGTAATCACATATACTGCTTTCAGTATCAGTACTTAGATTCTGTAATTATACATAGTTCTATCAGTATCAGTACTTAGATGCTGTAATCACACATAGTGGTATCAGTATCAGTACTTAGATGCTGTAATCACACATAGTGGAATCAGTATCAGTACGTAGATGCTGTAATCACACATAGTGCTATCAGTATCATTACTTAGATGTGTAATCAGACATAGTGCTATCAGTATCAGTACTTACATGCTGTAATCACACATAGTGTATTAGTATCAGTACTTAGATGCTGTAATCACACATAGTGCTAGCTATCAGTATGCTATCAGTATCAGTACTTAGATGCTGTAATCACACATAGGGCTATCAGTATCAGTACGTAGATGCTGTAATCACACATAGGGCTATCAGTATCAGTACTTAGATGCTTTAATCACACATAGTGCTAGCTCTCAGTATCAGTACTTAGATGCTGTAATCACACATAGTGCAATCAGTATCAGTACTTAGATGCTGTAATTACACATAGTTCTATCAGTATCAGTACTTAGATGCTGTAATCACACATAGTGCTACCAGTATCAGTACTTACATGCTGTAATCACACATAGTGTATCAGTATCAGTACTTAGATGCTGTAATCACACATAATGCTAGCTATCAGTATGCTATCAGTATCAGTACTTAGATGCTGTAATCACACATAGGGCTATCAGTATCAGTACTTAGATGCTGTACTCACACATAGTGCTAGCTCTCAGTATCAGTACTTAGATGCTGTAATCACACATAGTGCTATCAGTATCAGTACTTAGATGCTGTAATCACACATAGTGCAATCAGTATCAGTACTTAGATGCTGTAATTACACATAGTGTAATCAGTATCAGTACTTAGATGCTGTAATTACACATAGTGTAATCAGTATCAGTACTTAGATGCTGTAACTACACATAGTTCTATCAGTATCAGTACTTAGATGCTGTAATCACACATAGTGCTATCAGCATCAGTACTTAGATGCTGTAATTACACATAGTTCTATCAGTATCAGTACTTAGATGCTGTAATCACACATAGTGCTATCAGTATCATTACTTAGATGTGTAATCAGATATAGTGCTATCAGTATCAGTACTTATATGCTGTAATCACACATAGTGCTATCAGTATCAGTACTTAGATGCTGTAATCACACATAGTGCTATCAGTATCAGTACTTAGATGCTGTAATCACACATAGTGCTATCAGCATCAGTACTTAGATGCTGTAATTACACATAGTTCTATCAGTATCAGTACTTAGATGCTGTAATTACACATAGTGCTATCAGCATCAGTACTTAGATGCTGTAATTACACATAGTTCTATCAGTATCAGTACTTAGATGCTGTAATCACACATAGTGCTATCAGTATCATTACTTAGATGTGTAATCAGATATAGTGCTATCAGTATCAGTACTTATATGCTGTAATCACACATAATGCTATCAGTATCAGTACTTAGATGCTGTAATCACACATAGTGCTATCAGTATCAGTACTTATATGCTGTAATCACACATAGTGCTATCAGTATCAGTACTTAGATGCTGTAATCACACATAGTGCTATCAGCATCAGTACTTAGATGCTGTAATTACACATAGTTCTATCAGTATCAGTACTTAGATGCTGTAATCACACATAGTGCTATCAGTATCAGTACTTAGATGCTGTAATCACACATAGTGCTATCAGTATCAGTACTTAGATGCTGTAATCACACATAGTGCTATCAGTATCAGTACTTAGATGCTGTAATCACACATAGTTCTATCAGTATCAGTACTTAGATGCTGTAATCACACATAGTGCTATCAGTATCAGTACTTAGATGCTGTAATCACACATAGTGCTATCAGTATCAGTACTTATATGCTGTAATCACACATAGTGCTATCAGTATCAGTACTTAGATGCTGTAATCACACATAGTGCTATCAGCATCAGTACTTAGATGCTGTAATTGCACATAGTTCTATCAGTATCAGTACTTAGATGCTGTAATCACACATAGTGCTATCAGTATCAGTACGTAGATGCTGTAATCACACATAGTGCTATCAGTATCATTACTTAGATGTGTAATCAGACATAGTGCTATCAGTATCAGTACTTACATGCTGTAAACACACATAGTGCTATCAGTATCAGTACTTAGATGCCGTAATCACATATAGTGGTATCAGTATCAGTACGTAGATGCTGTAATCACACATAGTGCAATCAGTATCAGTACTTAGATGCTGTAATCACACATAGGGCTATCAGTATCAGTACTTAGATGCTGTAATCACACATAGTGCCAGCTCTCAGTATCAGTACTTAGATGCTGTAATCACACATAGTGCTATCAGTATCAGTACTTAGATGCTGTAATCACACATAGTGCAATCAGTATCAGTACTTAGATGCTGTAATTACACATAGTTCTATCAGTATCAGTACTTAGATGCTGTAATCACACATAGTGCTATCAGCATCAGTACTTAGATGCTGTAATTACACATAGTTCTATCAGTATCAGTACTTAGTTGCTGTAATCACACATAGTGCTATCAGCATCAGTACTTAGATTCTGTAATTACACATAGTTCTATCAGTATCAGTACTTAGATGCTGTAATCACACATAGTGCTATCAGTATCAATACTTAGATGCTGTAATCACACATAGTGCTAGCTATCTGTATCAGTACTTGCATTTGCTGCTGAAAGACATAAAGAGTGGTGCGCTAACATTCAAGAAAATGTATTGAATGATATTTGTCCAATGGACAACGGAAAACAGTATTGCTGAAAGCCACTTTCAGCAGATAACACAATAAGCTTTATTTTGATATTGAGCTATATCCCCCACCCCCGGCTTATATATAACAGCTCCACTGTCACACAATCATGGAGAAAAGGCAGCAGTTAACTTTCACTGAAAGCAGCTTTCAGCAATATTTCTTTTTAAGTGCTGTTCATTGGACAAATTACCATCAAAACCTCTCCCATTTCAGGGTTCCTTTCCCATGTCAGGTGCTCAAGTTCATGCTTGTCAGGCACAAAGAATTACATCATGAGTTGTAAAGAAGAAGCTCCTTCACCTGCCTGTTGTGTGACTTTGAACAAGTCACACAACCAGACAGTGCTTTGGGACAATAAGTAAATTGGTCTGGGTTCCTCAATGGTCGACTGGACTGCATGCCTAGTAACTACCTATGAATGTAGTAATCCACCTTGGATCCTGGGAGCTGCCGCCCCATCAGTCTGACGAGCCTGATCTGCAAGGCCATGGAACGTATTATCATGTAACTTATAGACAAAGACATTGGCAACTTTCAAACACTGGTCCCCACCCAGATTGGGTTCATGAAGGGCCGATCTTGTCTCCTGAACCTGAGTGACTTCTTTGAATCAGTCTGCAAAGCCGTGGATGAGGGTAAGGCAGTCCACACAGCTTATCTGGAACTTACCAAGGCCTTTGACACCATCCCCCACTCTGGAATCATAGATAGACTTACTGAGCTGGGCATTAATCCCTATGTCACTCGATGGGTTGCCAACTGGCTTACTGACAGAACCCACACTGTAAAAGTAGCCGACTCCAAATCCAGCTCCAGACATGTGACATGTGGAGTACCTCAGGGTTCAGTCCTGGGACCATTCTTGTTTGGCATCTACCTCTCTGAAGTACAGGCCAACACTAAGGGACTCTGGCCAAGAAAGTTCGCAGATGACTGCAAACTGGGAGCCATTATTGAATCCCCAAATGATGTGGTTATTCTACAAAAGGGCCTTACAGAAACAGATGCTTGGTGCTAGTGCCATGGGCTCAAGCTCAATGCCAAGAAATGTATAGTTATCCCCTTTGGGAAAAAACATGTACCTGTGAATTACTTCATAGGTGACAGTACACTAAACACCAAAAGTGTGATAAGAGACTTAGGGACACAGGTGGACAGTGGTCTCACCTTTGATAACCACATTGCCACAACAGTCAGGCAATCCTTCTATGTGGCACACCTCGTCACTAAGGGCTTTTCATCAAGGAAAAAGGAGGTCATTGTCCCACTGTACTCATCCCTCATTAGACCCATTATAAAATATAACCCCCATTTGGTATGTACCTCTCAAGACATCTGCAACAACTGGAAATGCCCCAGAAATACCTCACTAAATGAATCACAGGCCTAAAGCAGATGCCCTATGCTGACCGCTTTAAAAAACTACAGCTATACTCTGCCGCATATTGTCTACTCAGAGGCGATCTCTGCTTAACATACAAGGCCATGTCAAACCCAGAGCTGTTGGACATGCTGCACTTAAAGAAATCCCAATCCCTCAGAGCCACATGCTCCAGGGATCTAAACCTTGTCATCACAATAAACAAAACATGCTGGAGGGATAGGTTCCTGACCCAGAGACTCCCCAGACTCTGGAATAGACTACCCATACAAGTCAAGCAGAGTGCCTCTTTGGCCCCCTTCAAAAGGAACCTTGATGATTGGATGGGAGAAAGGAAATTCACCCCGAGGATCACGTCAGTCACCCTGCTAGACAGGGGTCCAGGGAAGTAAACAGTGTGGGAAGAAATAGCCAGGGAATTGTTATGGCTAGGCTTGTATAGGCACTAGGACTGATAGCCTAGTACCAACCTATGAACCTATGTATGGTGTATATTATTTTTTGCTCTTTCACAATAATAATACTCCACTTTGATAGAAATTATTAATATTCAAAAACAAGTAAAGACAAAAAATAAAAAAAGCATTTGGAACAATCACGTCATCATCCTGAGTATAGGTCATATTTAATGGGATCATTGTTTAATATTGGACAAATAATCATGCAGACCATATAGGAGCCTTGCCAAATAAGTCAGTGTATCTTGTCCATGGGTTTGCTATGTCTCAAACATGCTTGCTGCCTTTTTGAGTAAGGCAGTATAGGCTATCCAGGGGTGAATTTTTAACAAAAAACAAAAAAACAGCCAGTGTGCTTGAGACTGATTTGAAAGTGGGCAGGGTAACTTTCTATTTGACATGTTGGTGAAGCTTGGTCCAAAGTGGGGCAGTACACTGTGTTAGGAACCTGTCCTGCCATTTACTTATTTGCTGCTCATGACTAATGTCTTGGTGTTGGCATTTGAGCAGGCATTGTTTAACAAAGATAAAGATGGTTGAAAATGGCAGGGTCTCTCATGACATAGGAAGAGTAAAGCTTAGGTCACTATGAAAAAGTCTGCAAGATATTAAATGAAGAGAGAGTATCACTCATTTATCTAAGTAGCTGAAAGGCTTTTATCATCTGCCTTTCCTTTTTTTTTTCTTGTGTCAGCTGTATTCTCCTGATAGCTGCACTATTTTCATCCTGTTGACTAATTCCATAGTCAGACATTTCCATGGCCCATTAATGTTTACCCAGAGATGCTATTCACCCATTTGTTTCTTTTTCAATGAGAGTCAGGTGGAAGGGAGAACACAATTTTTGGTCGCAAAGAGTAGCCTTCCCTCTTCCATAGAGTGATCATGTTGTGGTTCCATTAATGCTCCACATGGCTTTGCATGCTAGAACAATGGCTAGATCATCTGGTACTCTGTACACTTCCCCAAACTAGACAGTCTTCCACAACCCTCAGCTTAAAGCTGAGGAGAAAAAAAACGTCTGCTCTGAAATTGTAGCAAATGTCGCAACCAGCTTACTGAAGTTAAATAACCACATATGGAGCACTTCAGCATATCCACTGTCACTGAAACTGCAGTATTATCATTCATTTATGACTCCAGTACAGCACTGCCTGCAGTGCTGTACCTGCCAGTTGCACCCTGTAACTACTTGAACCCATGATAGCTGCTCCCTTCCTCACACCCTAGTTACAGCTCTGTTGCCTGCTTGATGACTGTGTACACCACAAAGAGCATCTGCAGACCAGGATTGCATTCATGGATGAACAGTGACCCCAGTGATTATAAAAGGTGTCACTTAAGTCACAAGCCTGAACCACTTCACAGGAGCCAATATCAGTCTTACACTACCATCAACCCAACCCAACCCCATAATGTCTTTGCCATTAACTGAATTCAGACGATCAGGGTAAAGGTCAAATCATCATCACTCTGCTTTTCAGAAATAGGAAGCCATGTGATTTTCTTTGTCTTTCAGATCTCCTGTGTTGGAAAAGAGGTTTAGAGGGGTAAATGCAGAAAGGAACATTATATTCTGTGATAGGCCTGATGAGGTATAAGTAAAGGGGGGCTTATTCTGAGATGCATGAAACACCTCTGCAGATTAGCTGAGCTAAGCAGAAAGACTTGTGAACTATGGTATAGACATAATAGTGAAATGATAATATGCTTTCAATCTAGGTGTCAAGGTCTTTGATAAGTGTTTCAGTTTGAAGGGTGGTGTTATAGATGTTATAAGTGCTGTAGAATTTGTTTCCCAGATAAAATCACACTTCTTGTCCTAGCATTTGGTTTCAGACTGCAGTCTATACACCAGACGTTGGCATATCCAAGACCCTGTTAGAATATTTTAAGTGTCCCAGTTTGCAATCATCAACAACTTTAGTTTGCCATGTCCCTTGAACCTGGGGTGGGATATCAGAAAAGTAAATGTCAAAAAGAAGGGAACCCAAGACTGAACCCCATATACCTGCCACTTTGTGTTCTGTATTGTAGCCAGTTGACTATCCAGTAGACAAAATAAGGGTTTAGGATGAATTGTGGTACTTTATCCATACTGCCAAAATGGGCAATTTTATCAAGGGTGTTGGCTTGGTCAATATTGTAAGTATGTATGGAATGGACATTGCATATGGCTTTAGTGACGTTTCTGAATAAGATAAACAGATTTAGGACAAAAAGATCTGCCTTTAACAAAAGGCAGCACAGTGCTTCAGCAGATAGCATTGTCACCTCACAGCAAGACATTCTCTGGTTCCACTCTGTGCAGATGTCCACATGGATTTTCTTTGAGTATTCATGTTTCCTCCTACATTCCAAAGGCATATAGTAGTTGGACAGAACACTCTTAACTGGTCATAGATTCATAGGTGTTTACAAGGCTAATGACCACAACAGCCTTTTTAAGCCTAGCCATGCATTCCAAATCTCTGACTTCTGATTCCCTTGATAAGTGTAAGCATGGGCCTGGGAGATGAACCATTTACAGGTTACCTGTGTCCATTAGAGACATAGGTGCTAAACATGGGATGAATTTCCAGTTTTCCATCCAGTTATCCTATTTGCAATTGAATTGAGTTATGAAGGAACTCTGCTTCACATGGATGAGTAGCTTGTTCATTAGACAGGGTAGTCTCTGGGATACATACCTTTCTCTCCAGCAGGTCCTATTTATATCACAGGCAAGGTGTAAGTCTTTAGAATGGGTAATTCTGGTGCTGTTTGTTTTGTGGATATGCAGGAGGTTCATTAGAGTGGGGTCTGACAATGCCCTGTATGCCAGGCATAGATCTTCCCTCAAAGTCTGTAGGAGACAGAATACAGGGATAAGGCCTTGAGGTGGTCTGTATAGGACATTTTACTTATACCCCGCATTCATTTAGTGAGGAACCTCTGTGGATATTCCATTTGTTGGATATGCTTGGTTAGGTACATACCAAAGGGGACATTATACTCAATGGCAGGTCTAATGAATGCCGAATACAGTGGAACAATGACTTCCTTGGACTTTGATGCCATACCTTTGTGTATAAGTTGTGCAACATTGAATGATTTCTTCACCACTGTAGACACATGATGGTCAAAGGCTAGATTACTATCGGTGTCCCTAAGTCCCTGACTACTGGGTCAATTCTAAGGGGTGTGTTGCCAATATGATAGTTACCAGGGATGGATGATTTCCCAAATGATACTATTATGCATTTCTTGGCATTTAGTTTTACTCCTTGCTCTGACACCAGTTGTTTGTCTGTGTCAGCCCCTCCTGAAGAACATTTGTGTCAGTGTGAGAATCAATAACAGCTCCTAGTTTGCAATCATCTGCAAATTTAGTCATTCAGAGACCATTGACATTGGCCTTGATTTCTGAGAAGTAAAGCAAAAAAAAGAGCAGTCCAGGTACTGATCCCTGAGGGACTCCACTTATGACTGGACTCTTTGTAGAGATGGACTCCCAAATTCTAATTTCCTGCGTCCTGTCTGCGAGCCAGTTGTCTATCCCCAGGTGACATATGGGTTTATACCTAACCTCTTGAGTTTGTCAAAAATGCCTCAGTGAGCAATTGTGTTAAATGTCTTGACCAGGTTAAGGTAGGCAGTGTGAATGATTTTGCTCTCATCCATTGCTTTGTTGACCTTCTCAAAGAAATCCACCAAGTTGAGTAGGTATGTTCTGTCCTTGATGAAACCAAACTGGTTTGGGTCCAGAGTCTGGAGGTTTACTATATCTCTGTTGATCATCTCCATGATAATTCTTTCCAGAGCTTTACATATAAGTCTAGTGAGACTTATGGGTCTGTAGTTTCCAGGGTCTGTAGATGGCCCACCTTTGTGCAAAGGTATCACTGTTGCCTTTCTCCATTCATGAGGCATAAAGCATGTTTGGAGGCTACAGTTAAACAGTAATACCACAGGCCCTGATAGGTCATATTTCATGATATTTAGAAGGCATCCTGGGATATTGTCTGGGCCCATTGGTGCAGTGTTCTTGGTCTTACAGAGAGCATTAAGGATCTGTTCCCTAGTGATAGTAGGGGGAGTTATATATAATGATATTTCCTGAGGGAAGGTTGAGGGGGAGAGAGGGCCAAAGCAGGAGCTGGATTTATCAGTGGGGAAGTTTGCAATATCTTCTGGCTCAGTATAGTTGTCTATTTACAATGAGCTCTGCACACAATTCTGCATCACCTTTGAGGTTGTGGACACATCTAAAGAATGCTTTGTGGTTGCCATTGGCCTGGGAGGAGAAACTTACCTCAAATTTGGCTTTGCTAGACTTTATTTGTCCTCTGAGTTGTTTGTTTAGTTTGAGAGTACTTTTATCATGCTGAGTGCTGCACCTCCTAATTTATTGCCATAATTTTCTTCCGCTTGTTCTACAGCCTATTGATTTTGTGATTCAACCTGGGTGGCTTGTTTTTAGTTAGTTCTGTACTTCTTCCTGGTGGGTACAGCTGTCTCTGTGCAGCTATTAACATGCTTGTACAGGGTTTCTGTGAACAGTTCTGCATAGGCAGCAGTGCTCTCAGGGTTTATGGGGGCTTGACATTTTGCTGTTTTTTCACTTAATAGCAGGAGGATAGCTTAGATGTGGGGACGTCTGTATGTGTGGTAGGGAAAAACAACTGCAACAGAGCTAGCCAAATGGTGATATCAACATTGTCTCTAGAATATTGTCTTTGTTGAAGTGACACCTCATCACCATATGTAAAACAAGGGTTGTGGATGGATGGATGGATGGATGGATGGATGGATGGATGGATGGATGGATGGATGGATCTGCCTTTAACAAAGCTGAATTGATTATGCTCTATGGAGAAGAAATTACCTGTGCCTCTGTTAATGAATTCTGGTATAATAGGCTACAGAACCTTAAATATAATACTTTGGAGGGCAGCAAGTCTATAGCCGCATGTATTGATGGTCGGACTGTCCTGCGGCAGTGCCACCTATGCTGCAATTTTACTGCCATCAGTAACATATCCCATAGAGAGGCTGTAATTAAAACTGTTAAGGAAAGGAGCAGGCAAGTTGTATTTTTGGCAAGGAGGAGGAGGCTGGTATATTATCAGGGCCTCTGGAAGCAGTTTTCTTGTACTTAGATAATGCTGACAAGATGTGATTGAGGGTGGTTTTTCAGGATGAAATGATAGGGGAGTAGGATGAACAACAGAGTGGGTAGATGATATGATGCTGGAGCTAAATTAACCACTATATGATAGTGATTATTGACACAGGATAAAAATATGTGATATTGTTATAAATAAACTTTTTCATTGATGGTTATTACTTCAAAGTTTCCCATCACAGATGAAGAAGCTTTAATGGTTGAAATTTAATGGAGGGAGCAAATCCAAGTTCATATACAGCCTTATACTTTTTAATGGTATACTTGAGACTTTTGCTGGCCTGTGCTTTTTTGAGATGTGCAGAACTAATACCTAATTACAGATGACAAGCAGCTTCTTCCTTCTATAGTCAACTCTGTTAATGCAATAGTTCTGTAATAAGGGTTTGATCCTAAATTTACTACAGTATGTGGAGTAGAAAGGGATTGCCTTCTCAATACACCCATTTACATTTGAGTAAAATTTGGAGGTGAAAGAGTCAACTCAGGCAACGGGGTTGACAAGAGATGGGAGATTTTGATCTTTACTAGTTCTCTTGAAAGCGGTCTAATGCTTGCTTTGGAGAAATTCCTTAAATATTGCTGGGTTTGTAGGGTGGGTGTCACAGGTTTTAAAGGAGAAAAATTTGGATTTTCCTTCAGTCATATTGAAAAAGATGAACATTTTGAGTAGAAAACGGTGCAGGAATGTTGTAGGCAAATAACAGAAGTGCCACTGGTGGGAATTTTATCAATTTGCCCGAAGTATCTAGCACTGACAAAATTTAACAGATGCTGACAATATTTATTATTAGTGGTACAGGTTTACAGTTTGATGGCAAGGTGGTTGAAGTCACCCACTAGAATGCTTTTAGGTTGTATAGAGAGCTCATCTAGTAAATTTAGGTAATTTTCATTTTCAGTGAGAGACATGGAAAATTATCTTTAGGTCGGCGTAATGTGACAGTTAAATCAATAAGGCAAAAGTGGATCTATGTGAGTTTTACTTTGGAATCCAGGTTGATCTGGGTTGAGTTGATAAGCTCCCAGGTAAAAACTGATGCCCTGCAGTTTCCAGTAGGTCTGAAAGGCTGATAGAAACTAAATACAGGTATTGCAAGGTTGCTGTCAATACATAGCATACAAGTTTCCGAAACTATGTGGGTATGAATGAGTTCAGGATTTTTGAGTGCCAAAAGTTCAGGAATTTATTTTTGTTCAGTCTCCAAAAATTTAGAGTATTTACATTAACACAGACTAAATTATAATTTCTTATTTAATATGCCCAAGACATGGGCTGTTCCTAAAAAGCCACTTGGGGGGTAACAAAAAGTTTAAGCAGTAGACAAAAGTCTTACCAGACAGTTACAAGCCACTTTTGGCAAAATAGTAAGCAGTAGCAACCATCACCTTCCACACTGACACAGACTGGATCACCTTGGCATCGTACTACTATATAGCTAAGTGTTAAAGGTAATTATTATGTCTTTGACTTGAGGCATCATTCTTGAAGATGGCAGAATGATTCTCGAGAGTAGTGCATTCCCTGTCACAGACACATGCATTGCAAGCTCCATTAATGTCCTTCTGCAATATATAAGATGTTTTACCCTCAGATAAATATCCACCAGTCTGTGCTTATACTTGCTTTTAGCATTAAGTGACCTAAGGGCACTCTTCACCTCAAAGAATTTGGAACCAGAGGCAGAGCATTTTGTCCCCATTTTCATACTAATCCTATTGATGGTGGAGTTGGTGTCTCACTATGGATTTACCAGACACTAAGATATTACCTCAGGTGGAGGTAAGCTTTGTCGACCTTAATTGTTTAAATTTCTAGCCATGGGGAAATGGTATGTGTTAGTGATGGTGGCACAGGTGGTGCAGGTGTGTATGTGGTAGCAAGACAAGGTGGCAGAATTCCATTGATGTAGATTTCTTAACCATCTCAGCATATATTAGGGTTGTGCTGGTTTGCTGTGTAGGATGTTTGTGTCTGCATGGACGTGGGGCACTTACCTGACTGTAGTTTGATACAATAGGTTGGCTTCCATTATGAATGAAGACTTACATCTCTAACAGCTTGCATTCGTGATGTGTAGCAACAACGGCAGAGGCTTTGCTCCCAAACGTAAACATTTAGGTGGGCAGCAGATCGGAGAAGTGCAGCAGGTACTGGATAAGGTAGCTAAGGCAAAGGACAATGGGCTGTTGTAAGTAACCGTGGTACAGTTGCAGCACTGCCTTAAAGTGCCAAATACAAGTATGCTGTCCACAGAAGGGGCTAGAGCAAACTGAGATAAAATGCTTGCAAAGCTAGGTAAAACAGAAGGCAGGCTAATGTACTGATATGGGTACCATATCTACTTGGATGCAGACAAGGTAGGGTAATGAACTGATACAAATGGGGTACTAACTAATGGAGATATATAGAGATTACTAACATGATCATGTAATGGGAGCAAGGTTTCTACAACTGAGAGTGAAAACTCTTGCTTACAAAAGAGGATAATATTTTGCAGCTACAAGGTTGCAACTTAAATTAAACAGAGTGTTACATTTTATCTTGCTTAAGTATACACTTGTCTATATAGGCCTCACAGAAGATAAAATGTACAACAATCTAGTGTATCAATATAACTTCCACAAAGTTTAACAATGTACTATTGGGTTCAATTTCCAATAAAATGCAAAACGCACAAATGGAGTTACAATGGCTTCTTCATACTGATGCAGTAGGAAAGGCAAATAATTTGTGCTTCAAAGTGAAGTGCAATGCTGCTATCAAGACAACTCCAAATTAAGTGATTAACTACAACACAATGAACAGAATGCTATGTAGAAAAACTCAGTGTTATGCGAAAATGTTAACAATCTACTACCTGTAATTCTTATGTTCATCTGATACCATTTCAGAAACAATCTCTATCAGTAAAAAAATAAATAAATAAAAATAAAAATCTGAGTGTAATATGAGAAAGATGAGTAGTTAATCTAGAAAAGTAGCAGTGATAGCAGTGTAACAGTATAATAAAGATCAAGGTAAAAAAATGTAATCAAACAGCAACAACTGAATTCATCAAATAGCAAAAACGTGACAAGAGAATAGCAAAAGCTGAATTAATTAAATATGAATGACTGAACAAGCCAAAACTATGCAACAAGACAGAGCAGGTGATGCATGATCTTTAAAGTAGAACAAGAAGGAACAGATTGTTTACAGATGAAGCAAGGGCTTGAACTTGAATTCTTCTGCATTTGGCCTCCTTTAAGATGGTAAAATGTACAGCTTCTGATAGCTTATTAGAAACAGCATCTGGCTACACAACCATCCTCTTTAAATACACTTGAAAATAAACAATAGTCATTCTGAAATGTCCTCAATAGGCCACAAATAGGTTACCCTCCTTCTCTTAAAAAGAGCAGCATTATGATCCCAACAAAAAATAAATGACTCTGTTGCTGGACTTATTTCACATGCTAAAGTCCTTCCCCAGATGTGCTTGCTTAAGCATCCTGTTGAACACTGTAGTTCTGAAAGTATAAGCTAG
Source organism: Protopterus annectens (assembly GCF_019279795.1). Lineage (NCBI taxonomy): Eukaryota > Metazoa > Chordata > Ceratodontiformes > Protopteridae > Protopterus > Protopterus annectens. The sequence continues at coordinate 1,897,717,240 of NC_056728.1, read as the reverse complement.
GAAAGATGACCAATTAATGTTCGGCCTGCTAAAAGTCCTTAAATGCTACTACTTTGAGGCACAGTTTTTCACTGCCACTTGGTCTAATTGGCTAATGCCCTAACTCCCACCAACCTAACAGACCAATACTAGAAAATTATCTATCTTTTCTACCACTTGGCCCTACTTAAATGCATAGCCCTACCAGAACCCTAACTCTAACTGTAAAAAAATCCTGATTTTATCCCTAAACAAGGACTACCATTCCTAATCCAAGTCCCCAATTGCTCTTTAAACCTAAATCTCATCTCCCCAAAACTAATGTCTTATTTCACTCCTTGAATTTAAAACATTCCTCCCTCAGCCTAATCTAAACTTACTTTATACAGCCTAAATCTAAAACCACATCCCCACTCCCTAACCCTAAAACTATCCTCCCATTCTCTAAACCTAAACTCCCTTAACATTCCCTATACCTAAAACTCTCTCTCCACTCCCTAAACCTAAAACCTTCCCTTTTTGACCACAACTTAAATCCATAGCCTGTACTGTCATCCCCGAGGTCATTGCACTAGTCTTACTCAAACTTGAATTGTATGTTTGGGGAAGGTTCTGCAGCTCTGCTCTCTCCTAGTGGCTGCCTCACATCTCTTGAGCACACTATTCAATTTGACCATGAGCGGTCAGCCATGTCAGCTACAAGTTGCTTGAGTCCCTGGCTATGAGGTAATAGCATTGGAACACCTGGGGCTTGGGCACCTGTAGTACATCCACCTGTGCAAATATATAATGTTATATTTCATGTCATTACAACTGTTTTAACAGCAGTGGTCATGTTAACCAAAAAACACCAAGTAGCAGTTTGGTAGCAGGATTTGCAGAAAAGCTGGCTAACTACTATCCATGTGGGACTCATATTGCTCAACATTATTTCCAGTGCTCAATGTATTTTGCATGCTCATACACTGTGCTGTTAAGATTCTCATGCCAGACAAATGTGTATGTATATAGCTCTGCATGTTTCTAACACTACTGAATTTTACAGCTTTTACCTCTGGCAAACACAACGCAATGTAGTAAAGCAGGTTAGTTGATTGTTCCTGTATGTGTTAAAAATACAAACAAAGAAATGTGAATGTAAATGATTTTCTGAAGCATTATGCCTGACTTACTGGTGTTGATTTAACACACGTATGCTTTTCAAAGTCATTCACATGAAAAAAAATCTTCACCTTTTTTCCTACAAACTGTTTATAAATCACTAAGGATGTGTGATAGCATACTTTTCTGTGCCTCCATTTTAGCAATTTTTTTTTTCATTTTTTTCTAACACGTTTTTAGCGACTTCACTGACTGAATGCAAATAGGAATGTTTCCATTCATTTTGTACCTTCCTACTGCTTAAAACAAAATAATAAAATTAAGGGCAGGTGTTGACATTTAATTTGCATATCCTTATTGTCTGTGTGAAAACAATGAGCATCCCTTTGCTTCCCTGCTTACTTAATCACTTTTATGGCATCTAGGATGCCTAAGGCAAGTATACCTCCTCTTAATGCAAAAACACTGTTAAAAAGCTCCTTTTGGCTCTTAACCAGTGAACAATGGGTTGGTTTTCAGGAAAGAAATTTGCTTCATAAGTTTTCCTCCTGAAGTCTTATCTTTTGATACAGTGCTTATCCAATATCACATGTGATGCTATGTTTTCTGTTATGCAGAAACAGATGGTATCCATGGAGAGCATACATCACAATCCCATTTCTTACATTCCCTCAAGGCAAACGAAATGTGGAACAGATCGAGACATAGCAGCATTTAACCATGTAGACAGCAACATGTTGTAGTACTCATATCACTGCAAGGGAAATTCACCGTTATTAATTTTTTATACACTTTTCCTTTTAGCTTCTTATTTTCCTGAACATTAGCATGTTTTAATACAACTATTTTTAATAATACTTTGAATGAATCTCTATCTTGAAAAGAAGGATACTGCAATACTTGCAAATGTTGCACAGAGTTGACAGTTGTAGTATTTGTTGTGTTAGAACACTGTTTCACAAGTCATGATTAGAAAGAAGCATTTCAGCTTATAATTGTTCTAAAGTATCTTGAAGGTTGAGGTTTAAGTATTCCCTGAATTAAATTCTTATGGTTATATGTCACTTTTGGCTGCAAGAACTCATCAGTATTATGGATATAGTTAATTAATCTTGCATGTTGAATATAGAAAATGTTAAGGTCTCTATTTTTTTACTTTATTTTGTTCCACATTGTCATCTTCTTTCTTTCTAGTCTAATCATATTTTAAAAATTGATCAAAATGTAAAGAATATTTATGCATGCATGCATTAATCAAATGATTGCTGGGAGAGGTATTGATGCATTGATATGGCTTTCAGTTGCTTTTGTTGGCATAACTATGAAGATCATAAGCATTTACATAATAAAGGTACAAATATGCACAACAACATACTGTGTTGACAGGACATCACAATATGTCTACAGTTTGTGATCTCTGAAGTAATGACTACAAAGTACATTTTCTCAAACTGTGTGTCGTGTGTCAACAGTACCTTAATTGTTAAAGTAACTGATATCATGCATAAAGTAAATTACTGTAAAATAAGAGTCACAGACACATATTACAAAGGAAGGAAAATACAGTAGTTCATATTTCAACATTTTCCAAAGTATGCTGACTGTATCAGTAGGTCTATTATAACTAATCAAGTCACATTTTGAAGAAACAACCAGTTACAACATGATCCTTACAGAAAAAAAAAACATATATCTTGAACTTACATGAATTCACTCCATCAATGTGCAAAGACAAAGAAGGGAAAAACTCTCCTAAAAGAAAGAAAGAACAAATTTGATGATATAAATAGTAGCATGAAATAAGCTATAATGTGGGAGGCAGGGTTTTGCTCTAAGTCACAACTATTGTCTGTGAAAGGTGTGCACAGGAAGGCTCAGTGTTTCTTCTCTCTCTCTCTCACTGCCATGAATGGGGATTGGTATTCAAACTCAGGTCATCCAGTCTGCAGGCAATAAGGAGTCCACATTCCCATCAGAAGTGGGGGGTTAGTTACTGTCACTGCATATAGTTCTGTCCAAGATGGCAGCACAGTAAAGCATTCATCAATAACACTTGGCGCAGGACTCAGGAGAGAGGTATCTGTGTGGGAAGCATACTTTTCAATATATTTGCCCAAGAAAAAAAATCCTGGGGTGACAAAGGCCAAAGGTCATGTATAATCATAATGTGTAAATATTTTACATATTTATTTATGTGTTTATTAAAGCATATTTGGCAGCCTGGGTAGAGCAGTGATTTACATGGACATTTCTCAGTCTCAGATTGGAAGTACTGTAAGGTAAGGTGACTTTCCTCAAAGTCACATAGGAAACTAAAACAATGAGTAAAAAGGTCACACAGGAAAACCAACTGGTTAAAAAACACAAAAAGAAAAATCTAGCAAAGCTAGACTTTCCACTGTGTGATACCGTAAACCTCTTGTATCAGAGGCATATATCCCATTTTGCCTCTGATACAAGATGTTTAAGGTATCACACAGTGGAAGCTAGACTTTTTTTTTGTGTTTTCAAAGTCACATAGGAGGAAAATGGAGGATCAGATGACCAATTCATGTGCTACAGGAATGAGTGCATTAACAACCCTGTGCCCTTCTATTCTTCAGTAACACCCAAATAATTAAGTGAGGGAACTTAAAAAGTTCATAGACCATTGTGTTATTTATATTTTGTTTGTGTTAGTCCCAGTAGGCTAGTGGCCTCTTTTCAGGGAAGATCTGCAGGGGTACTTGTACTGCAAGGAGAAATTTGGTTAGGACATCAGGCAAGTTTGGGAACTTCCCAAAGTCTTTTTGATAGGTACAGTGGGATCCTTTAATGCACCTGAGCTATTCCAGCTCAAACAGATGGCACGTCAGTTTAATGTCTCATCCAAAGGATGACACACTCAGAAGTGCAGTGCTCCCCTTATACTGCAATGTAAGCAGTCAATCTACCTGGTGTGGGAATAGAACCATCAACCTTAGGCTTGTTTCATAGGTGTGTACTAGGCTAATGACTACTAGGGCCTTTTTAAGCCTAGCCATTCACCCAAAACCTCTGACAATTTCTGGTAACATTAATAAGTATAAGCAGGGACTTGGGAGATGAAAGATTTACAAGCAGGAGCCTAGGCTATGAATAATTTACAAACTGCCTTCATTCATTGTTGATATAGGTGCCAAACCAGGGATGAATTTTTATCCCCCATCAAATTTCCAAGTTACACTTGAACTGGATTTGGGAGAGGCTCTGCTTGACATGGAAGGGGAGCCTATTCCAGAGAAGGGTTAGTTTCAGTGACACATACCTGTCTCACCACCAGGTCCTATTTATATTACAGGCAATGTTTAAGTCTTTGGAAAGAGCAATCCTGGTGCTGCTTGTTTTGTGGATATGTAGGACATCCATCAGAGTGGGGTCTGACAAAGCCTTCTCCATCAAAGGTGAATGCACTTGTGAAGGTATAAGTAATCATTATAAAGCAATTTAAAATGCTGATGTGTTAGCTTTGGAAAAGGGATGGTTTTAAATGCAGTTGCTATATTGTCTTCCAACCCTGGGAACAAAGCCAAACAACTGGTCATATGAGTTTCAGAATAGTATTTTTAGTCTATAATAGAATTGTTCCCAAATGAAAGAAATAATTTTGGCTCTGAATACATTAGCCAGGAAGAAATTAAATTAAATTTGTCATAATGGAATAAAGGTAAGGCTTGAGAGTGGCACAATTGTAATCAAATGTATTAGACTACCAAATGCACTTATTCATGTTATTGGTTTGCTGCAAAAACATTAATATACAATTGCCTACACAAAAAAAAGAAAGTTGTGGTCTGATTCTCACCTACAGATTTCAAAAAGTATGTATTATTTCAAAGTCTTATTCACTGTATGAAACAAGGTAACACCAAGATGGCAATGTTCATCTAAGTATAGAGTAATGCTCGCCATCTAATTAAAAAAAAAAAACATTGACCATCATTATTGCTATAGTAGTTATAGTTAATCATTTTAGGTTAGAATTAGATAATTCAGCAGTCTTTCAGTCTTTCTCATTTGTATTTTATCTCTGAGTCATAATGAGGCCAATGGGTCAAATATCAAAACTGAGCTAAGGATTAAAGTAATGTCCACTTGACTTATGCCTCAGATTTACAGATGATCTAGAAAATACATATTTAATGTAGCTAGATAAGTAAACAGTACTGACTTAGTCAACAGCAGATCAAAGGCAGACACATATATCCTAGTAACCTGACATTATGTGATTAAATACTCTCTAATTTCAGATATGTGGGTTGTCATAGTCTCTTTTTGCTAACTAAACTGAAGCACAGAGATAAAACACCAAGTGTTAGGAGTCCACAGGCAAAGAATATGCCATAATAAGATCAGCCACACTTTCATCAATCATTACCAGAATACTGACACCAGGTTGGAATAAATGTTATTTGTATTGTAAAGAAGCACATATCAAGACATTGGCAGGTAGAGCAAGCATCCAGTCATAGCTGTCCTACCATATGCAATACAATTATAGTACTCTTGTATATAAGAATGCCAGGCAGGAACTGCACACTGTCATGGCAGCTTTCTATACAATATAATGCTATTTCAAATTGTACTGCAAATTAAGTACAGCATCATAATATTGCACAAAAAAAATATAATGAAGCTTAAAAACCAGCAACAAACTCATCAGAGAGGCCTAGGTATAGCACTAGTGTAACAACATGGGTAAAATAAGGTCATGCAGTACAGATAAAACTATAAAACTAAGGTATCTTGACTTGCTGTTTACTAGAATAGGTATACAGAAATAATAGGATACAGATGGGATTTGATCCCCCAATATTATAATAATGACATTGTTATTGGCGAATAAACAACTTTTACTTGTTAGCATTAGAATTGTTGATACACTGTACAATTCACAGCTCATGTTTTACTACTTTATAGCAGACAGAATTAAGGGGATACTGCACATATCTGTCAAAGTTGTTCAGAGTTTTGCAAGTTATGGTCTGTGGCGTCTAGGAGATAGTTGCTCTTCCAGGCTTAGACATTTTGAAACAAATATTTTTCTGAAATAGTTTTCAAGTGCTTGGAGACATATTCTTTACCATCTGAAGCAATTCCAGACTGATTTTTACTTTACATCTATTGCATGTAATGATTCTTTTCTTTTCCCCCAGTTTCTGACGTTGATTGCATCTACTGCATGTAACATTTTAATGTAGACTTCTGGGCATAGGAAGGCCAGGAGGATGTTAGTACCAGAATGATCTATGTTTCCTGTCCTCGATGAATGTGGGGAAATATGAATATGAGCTGCTGAATAGGGTTACAATTTCATTAACAATTAGATTTAGGTTTTTCCTGTCTTTACTTTTTTCCAAGGCCATAACAATATTATAATATCAATACCCACCCTATCTGAAAAGAATTGATTATTTCAAATTTTCAGTGTCTTCACTCATAAAGTTCAGTTTAGGAGCTCTTTGGCAATGACTATCCTCAATATTTGATATACATGGTTTGAGTTCACAAAAGTGTGTTATTTTTTAAGTCATTAATGTAATTATAAAGTCATTATTGGTAGCCTGCAAATTATCTATAGATTCTCATAATAGGACAAATTCTGTTTTTTGGAGCTGCTACAACTGAATTAAAATTTTTGCAAGATGCCAACCAAAGTTCTTTAACCACCAAAGTTAAATGTCTTGTTGTTCTTGAGAAATGAAATTCTATACTACTGAAATTGTTATCACTACAAAATATTGCCTCTGTCTATGAGCACATTTATAAAACACAGCATCTTGTAAATAATCCAACATAGAGATCTTATTTTGAAGATTTTTAATTTGGAGAAACTAATATGAAACTTGGTGGGTCAGTGGTTTCTCTTCTGTGATCATCGACAATTGCTGTTGCCCTGTTATTCTTGGCCATATTGTGTTGCCACCAAATGTAGCTTGAAGTAAGTTAGTCAATATTTTTTTATATTGAAATCTGAGTCTAGCTGCAGAGTCATGTAGCACATCATCAAGAACCGGTAATTACTTCAATTGATTCAGGCTATTCAAGTTTACAAGACACACATCTTGTAATTGAATTGATGAGAATTTACCCAGACTGCCATGCAGTACCAGAAGAATTATAATGAAACAGCATGTTTAGTTTGAATGCCGCATGAGTACACTTACCATTTAATGTACTATTACCCAATACAGTCTTCAAGACAAAAACTTGAGTAGGCAGTTTATATAAGAAAGACTGCAGTCACGTATTTTAACAGATTATCAGAGAGCCCATATTTCTTATCCAGATAAAGGATCAAACAAACACTGATCACATTTGAATCTATAACTAACCTATTAGTCTTTTAAGGGTAGAACAGCACTTAGATGGGCATTGTAAAGCACTGCCATCTTGTAAACTCCCTATGGATTTTGTTTTCATATATAGACAAATACTAGTCATCTTTACTTCACAGATCTACCTCCAGCATAGTCATATGACTAAAAAGGACAAGTAAATGAGATGGGTTACCACATTTCTAACCAGTGCACAAGTGCAGTGGTCATCAAAGTCTCTGCTCTATACCCAGCAAAGTGAAAAGTATTACTGACTCTGGTTATAAAATGTAATACTAATGTGGAAGAAGCTAAAAAAAAATCAACTAGAGCAAGAAACTCTGCCATCAGAGTCACTGAACTCTATGCCAAGGTAAAAAGACATTGGCAATATTCTTTGAGAGAAAAGTAGTGTCAGGTACAAAAACAACATTGTCTGCAAATCATAATACCAAAGAGTTAAGAAATGAAAAAAGAAGACAACAGGGCATTTACAATCTATTTATATAAGTTCAAACAGAATAAAATTAGCATGCATGCATGCATGCATTCATTCATAGTGCACAGACACACCACACACAAATGCCCACTATACATGCATTTCAGTTATTTTGATTAACCAGGCCTAGCATCAGACACATTATTATTTACAATTCACTGAAGATCTTCCTAATAATATAGCAAGAACAATAATGAGGGTCCCCATCCTTTTTAAAATAAATTGTAGAAATACAACAGGTCTAAAAAGGAAAGAAAATTCAGAAAAGGAATAGTTTCTCCTCTGCAAAGAGAATAGGTGTACTATCTGTTTTAAAATGTAAATTCTAGATACTACAATCATTTATAGCAGTCATGTCATTAAAAGTTGGAGAGAGCATATTAATTTCCTCACATACCTGGATATGATTGTTGTTTGAAATAATGAATTCCTTTAGTTTCTAAAGAGAATACAAGATGATTTACCATTGTTAACATCGAATTATGAGCTTTGACACCAGCAACATATCTTATACTGTGACCATTCTTTAACTGCTGATGCAGCCTTATCCTATGATGCCTGCAGACCCTGTGAAGATGCACCCCCTCACTGATCACCAGTTTAATTAATGAAACACTGTGCTAAATTACATGTACATGATGAAAACATTAAGCCATGTGCAATGTGCTATTCCGAGGGCAACAGCAATTACACTCACTCAAGAAAAAGCTTTCAGTACTGTTGGCTGAGAGTACATGCTAAGCAATACAATACATGGTAAAGATAACATCTTACCAAATACAAGAAATGCTGTAATAGCAGGAAAAATTGTGGTGCAAATAACTGCAAAATCAGTCACAATAGACCTCTCAGGAATGGAGTTTTAAGATATGTATACATGATGTTTGTTGTCATTGCTGCTTTGACTATATAAAAGAAAGCATCCAGTCAGTTCAAAAAGCTATTGATTAGAGTAAAATCAAAATGCATAAAACAGAACTGAAGTATTGCACTGTGCAAGATATAAAAGCCCTTTACATTACTGATTTCTCAAAACAAGTAGCACTCTATTTGGAAAATAATCAATTTTAAAGATCTCTCCTTTACACCAGGGCTGCTGTCACAGTGAAACAAGTCAACAACTTGGTAGTGCAGAATGGTATAATTGCTTGTCAGGGATAAGGAAAATTTGTTCTGGTGATAAAAAATACACATTTGGATTGGCATTAAATTCACTAGCTAGTTGTTAAAGCAAAATGGCATCATTTAGTGCACATCCTGTTATCAAGGAGTGTGCAGACTGAGTCTAGACACGGTGTGTGTGTGTGTGTGTGTGCGTGTGTGTGTGTGTGTGTGTGTGTGTTTGTCTTTCTATCTATATATATATATATATATACATGTGTATATATATATATATATATATATATATATATATATATATATATACATGTGCATATATATATTTATATATATATATATATATATATATATATATATATATATATATATATATATATATATATATATATATATATATATATATATATATATATATATATATATATATATATATATATGTATATATATATATATATATATATATATATATATAGTTACACACACTGGATTGCAATGTTACAGTTTACACTTTATTTCATATAATACTTTCATCTGATCAAGTAGATAATATGATAGTCAATGTTTAGTTTGCATCTGCATTGTATAACATAATGAAGGAAATTCTAAATCAGAATGGTCAACTTACTTCTTGTTTTATATTATATCAGCTAACCCTTCTATTCAAATATTATATATAAGTGATAAACATGGGATGCCATGGTAAAAATAGAAAGCAGCATTGTTGTTTGACATGTTTCATTGCACAGTTCAAAATATTCCTGGAATCAGTGTGTTTAGCAGCAATATCTATTATCTGTAGCATACTGTCTATATTATTAATTCATTCTTTAATTTGCTTGTGGGATTGTTGTCAAATCCGTGAGAACTGTATACTTAGCTTCCTGCTGCTGTTCTGTATAAAAGTAAATGTCTGTTGTTATAGTATATCAATCTAAAACAAATAATTTAAGATGTTGTACACACTGAAATTAATATACAAGAATTATTTGTTCTAATAACCTCTTAGAATAAACAGTTAAATATCTTTAGTGAGGCACAAAATTATTTCAAGCACTGATTCTTTTGATTCTTTTATGTGCCTGAAGTTTGGGGTTTTGCTCAACTACCAAACAGCGGTTCTATTAACATGTCAACTCCATGACGTGAGATTTAAATTCTTTATTAAATCTCTGAGGTGCTGTTTCATATACTCTATCTGTACTTCTTTAGTGACAGAAAAAGAAAGGAAACAACTTATTTCTTTATGCCACTTCTAGAGATCAGTATGTCAAAATCACCGAAGAAGCAGTAGGCACCACCAACAGAAGAGATATAGCAGTTATTACCACAGAGCAAATATTGGATAACCTAGCTGATCTAATTTCACATGTCTTGAAATTCACCTCTTTGCTGAAGTGTAACTAATAAAACTGACATCAGAAATGTCTTCCAAGTCAACTTTTATTGAATTTTGAGTTTTCCTTAATATAAGCCAGCTGGAAGTCACTTAGGCTACTGTTACAGACCATGCCACAGCTATTAAAGTGCTTCAGTTTAGAGCTGAAGCAGGGGAAGCATCAAATTTGGAAGCATTAAAGGTCAAAGGACTAGAGAGGACAGGAGGGAAGTAGACATGGTCACATATCAAAAGCAATATCTATTTAAGGGCACACTGTTGGGTGGTACCATAACAACTGAAGAGGCAACACAGATAATTAAAGCCAAAACTTGATAATAATAAACCACAGAACATTATAGTTCTCAGTCTCCTTGGTTTTTAGGGTCTATGTCAATTATTTGAATGCTTAAAATGTCGAACGTTATATGGTCGAGACCATATGTTCGACATTTCAAGTGTTCGAAGGTTGACTTTTAATGGCGCCATATGGTGCAGAATGGGATAATTTCCCTTTTCTGCACTGAAGTGCGGTCTCTGAGTTGGTATATTTAAGTAGGAGAGGGTGTGGTAGGCACAGACTCCCACGTGGGGGGTGCTTGGGGGGGCTTTCCCCCCTGCTCGCACTGTTAGTGTATGTTTTTCTTTTCATTTTTTTTCTTTATTTGACATTCAAACTTCCCAATATCGACCATATGGTATTCGATATTTTAAAAGTTCGAATATTTGACATAGACCCGGTTTTTAGGCAGTCTAACAAATATTGCTAGGACAAGGGAAGGAATAGGGTTATTTATGATAAACTGTAGAGTTAAATTATATTGCATTTTCTTGATGACAGAAAGAGACAATAAACCTGTATCTAATTTTCCCTTTGAAGTGCCTTAACATTTTATATCCCCCTCCATTCCTACCTTCCCCCATATCCATTTTCCATATCTCCCTTGACTTTTGAATGCTCCTGTTAATCCCCTATACAACTCATATAATGGCAGTCCATTCCATGAGTCTACAACCTTCTCTGTGAAAAACTGCTTTTGGAGATATAAGGCATAGTTATTCCCCACAATCTCCTGCTCATGACCCAACCTCTCCCTATATAGTTCATATTCAAAATATACTCTTCACATTTCCATATGATTCTGTACGCTAATATAATTTCCCCATGTTTCATCTGAAATCTGCTGAGAAGACCTGTAATTCCTTCTTCTTCTAATAATATACATTACACTCCAAGGTACAAATCTTTCATGTAGGTTTTTTTTTGTTTATTTGTTTTTTGTTGTTGTTGTTGTTGTTTTTGAGCTCCCTTCAGCACTAAAATATTCTTTTCCGGGGGCGGAGAATAGATGGCCAACTGAGAGCAGTGAATTTTGAGAGCTCCATAAACTAGCATAATAATATATGAAAATTGTATTATTTTCAAGTTTAAAACATCAGATATCTATAGATAAACAACTAAACTACATCAATATCAATTTTGGTGGAGATTTACAAAATTTTTCCTGTCAAGTAACTTGGAGCTATATTGAGTCACTGAATATGAACATCTCAAGGAATTCTCATCCAGATGCTGCTTAGCAAAAAGAACTGCAATTGATGATCTCTATCTTACATTAACTATCTTTGAAGATGGATGGCTTTAAAAATGACTTAGAAAACCTCAAATTAAATTCTCAAAAACCGACTGATACTCTTAAGGAAGTATTACAGCAACACCATACAAAAATAACAAATATAAAGACTTCTATAAATGACATTGAAGGGAGACTCAAAGAGGAAGAATTTCAAAAAGAATTTCTGCTTAAACAGAATACATGGCTGCTTAACAAAATGGATGATAGGTAAAGGAGAAACAACATAAGGATCTTTGGTCTGCCTGAAAACACTGAAGGAGAAGATATTATTTCATTCTTAACAACCTGGGTTCCTGAATATTTAGACTTGAAAGTGGGACTTTCATGTTGAATTGAAAGGGCACACAGAGCACTGAGGAAACCTGCTTCTAACTGAACAAATACTTCACCTAGATTCATAGTTATAAAATTCATTTCTGGACAAGGAACTAATATTAAAATCTGCTTGGAGACAATCACCCTTAAAATACAATCAAAGCCTGATAAGGTTTGACAATGATTATTCTTCCAGAATACTAGAACAAAGGAAAAAAAGTCTGACCAATAATAAAACTGTTGAAACAAAACAATATTAAAGCACAGCTTGCCTTTACAGCCAAGATAAAATACTTTTTGACAATGAGATGAGAACCTTTAATGACTTAGAAGCTACTATATTCATTAAAACAACAATATAGTGTCTATCCCAAAAGAAATGGAATGGATTCCCCCTACTCTTAAAAGAATAAAATAAACAAATCCTTGGACTGATGCTAGAAAGAAGAAACAAAAAACTGATTTCAAGATAGCTGTCCCAAAAAAATAACTCTGACAACTACATCTCTCAAAGTATCAACTGATATGGTACATCACTTGTCATCTGTTTTTATTTAAAAAGGGAGGGTTTCTTAAACAACTGTGAAACATTAATGATTTATTCAGAATGTTCAAAGAATCCAGTAATTCTTCACAAACAAAGGTAGGTCAAGTTGGGTTACTATTTACATTATATATAAGCCAAACATAGCAACATATAATATCAACATAAACGTTTCTATTCCCCTACTTGAACTCAGTGAATACTTATCTTGTTAATTTTTCATTGTTTTTGCTTATAACAATTTAAGTAATTAATTAACTAATTCAACAAGGTAAAATTCATCAGAGTTCAGACTCAAATGTAACAAATTAACATCATATAAAACAGCAGTAACAGTAGAGTGTTTTGAAAAAAAATATGCTGTCATGGAGACTAATGCCTTTTTCAGTTAAAGTAAGATTTAGAAATATCATATATGTCCTGGTTGAATAATAGTAGCAAGCTCTTAGTACAAATGTCATCATTATTCTGTCTACAAGTGCTGTTTGATCAATCCTGATATGGTGTACAAATGTCATTATTATAATGTCTAAACATAGTTAATATCAATTATGGCAGGTATCATAGCTTTGAGTGCTGTTTGATCAATCCTGATATGGTGTGCGTGGATGCAGCCGTGTCTGGCAGCTAGTACAAATGTCATTATTATTCTGTCTAAACATAGTTAATATCAATTATGGCAGGTATTATAGGTTCGAGTGCTGTTTGATTAAGCCTGGCGTGGTGTGTGTGGATGCAGCTGTGTCTGGCAGCTATATTATGTTGCTGTTTTCATCTCCAGGAAGCTGTGGGTTGTCGCTTGTGATCGAGGTTTACTGATGCTTGTGTATTACTAAAAGACATTTGGTGTTTTAGCCTGGATCCAAGGGAAGGGGGGTGGATAAAACTGATTTGTGATAGTTTGACAGAGAATAGTTTGTTTATACATCTGCTGAGTGAGAGGTGGGAAGGCTGGAAGAATGTGTTATCTCTTGTTGTGGTGGCTTGTTGGGAGTTTTCTTCTTTTTTTTTTTGATCTGTTTGCTCTCCATTATTTTCCTGGCTGCTGCCTCGCTGAAAGGGAAGGAATTTAGGCTTGAAGTTGCAGTGCATTGCAAGCCTCTGGTATGCAGTACACAGCCACACTAACAGAAGCAGACGCTCCCAAGTTGCTATGGTAATGGACAAGAGTGACGATAATGCTTAATGGCTCTGAGGAGCCTGCGAGATGATTGTCGATAATGTTTTTGGTTTTAGAAAAAATAAATTCAAAATAAAAGGCTTTTTTAAACCACACGTATACATATTGATGGTCTCCCAACACTTCGTTTAGCTCATTAAGTTCATTCTTGATAAAAATAAATAAATAAATAATAAGCGCAATTTTATATTTAAAATGTAGTTTGGTCCAAACACATTAAGAGTGGAAATCTGACTTATTGTGAAAGACTAGGAACACTTGGTCTTATGCAGAACCCTTTGCAGTGCTCTAGGAGGTGAGCTTGCTTGTACATGTTGGGCATATGGGAATAGATGATTCTAGGGGTGTTTGGGGTTGCCAGGAAGTGCTAGAGAGTCATCTCTGTGGGACACTAGCAGAGTGGCCACTGCATGGAACAGGCTGGCAAAATGGAACAGGGCAAATACTGGTTTGGATATTTTAGGAACAGCCTGGAAACACACCACATGAACTAGTGAATGGTATTCTGGCAAAACTGGATGGGTATTGTTGCCCATGCTTGAAGTACTGATATGTGTGTATGGAAGGATAGAAATATACTTATAACAAATAAGAAACTAGAAGGGTCTTATAATTTAAAGTCTACGGACTGTATAAACATGCTTGGAAGGAGCTAATAATAAAAATAAGCATTACAGCTGGGTCTATATTAGAACATCGAAGTTTCAGAACTTTGAATGTTCTAATGTCGACACCTAGTAACTGAAAACTGATAAGACCAAAAATTTAGAACAGCGAATTGTTTCCTAGGGAAAAAATTTGCTGTTCCAAAACATATACACACAACACAAACACACCAAACAAACAGCAATCCACATACATACACCTAAAATCTTACATCTAAACCTACACTAGACTGTACATACACCACTATCTACCCACTTACCTTAACCCAAACCCTAACCCTAAGGTCTGTCACTATCACACACACACATCACCTGTGCCCTAACCCTAACTCACCTATCCCACCTTAACCCTCATGTCCACACATTCGCACACTTACCTGACCCATGCCCTAACCCTAACTCACCTAACCCACCCTAACCTTCATGTCCACACAATTGCACACTTACCTGAACCCGACCTGTACCTTTCCACTACAGAGCTGAAAATAGCGAAGCGACAGGAATGGATAACCAAATTCTTTCCCTAGGAAAGAATTCAGTTATCTAAAACTTCGCTATTTTCAGCTTCCGCTTGTTAGGTGTCGATATTAGAACATTCGAAGTTCTGAAACTTCAGTGTTCTAATATAGACCATTACAGCTTGTGGTCTGTCAAATAACTAAGCAAAAGTCAAAAAAAAAAAAAAAGACACACAATTGTTATGTAATGTATGATTACATATAATATATAATCGTCATATAAGATGAAGCAGTCTGCTGAATTTAGATATTAAAGACAGGATTTAATAACATGGGCTTGTGTATAAAAAAACTACTGTCTTAACTTGTCATAAATGACATACACTACATTGAACATCAAGGGGAAGCATGATGATTTTCTTATATAAGTAAATATGCATAACAAGTCATGTAATTCCTTTAACTTGAATTGTAGTTTTTGTAACCCATCTTGACCATATATAATACTTAAGTGGTTACCAAGGTAACTAATGTTTATACATGACATCAAACTGACAAAGTTGTTCAAGAGAAACAATAGAAGCCTGAACTTGAAATGTCACAGAATGAACAATCATATTCTGAACAAATAGTATTAAATTGACAATAGACACTCAGTTTAATAACACGGGCTTGTGTATAATAAGACTACTGTTTTAACTTGTCATAAATGACCTACCCTATATTGAACATCAAGGGGAAGCATGATGATTTTCTCATATAAGTAAATGTGCATAACAAGTCATATCATTGCTTTAACTTGAATTGTGGTTTTGTAACCCATCTTGACCATATATAATACTTAAGCTGTTACCAAGGTAACTAATGTTTTATACATGACATCAAACTGACAAAGTTGTTCAAGGGAAACAATAGAAGCCTGAACTAGGAATGTCATAGAATGTAACAATCACATTCTGAACAAATAGTATTAAATTGCCAAAAAATCCCTCAGTTTAACCTTTGCTGATTATACAAAATAGAATGTTGCCATTTAAATCTAAAATCTTTCAGTATATGCCATGGAAGGGAACTTGTAATCATTACTCACAATAAGTGAATTTGTTGTTTTAACCTATAGTTTCACTTATTTTATAATAAGAAATGACAGACATGAAAATCCTTATGTGTAGGAAATGGGGAGAAGAGGGATGCACTGATAGGTAAAATGCACTAACTTTATTCAATGTTCACATAAAACAAACCTGATGCTTTAAGTAAGTTAGCAGCAAAAAAAAGTGATTACTTAAATGCTGGCAAACAATGAAATATAACTTCTGATATATTCAGTAAAAACATTCTATTATAAACATTAGGTATACATATTATTACCATCTATTTATATTAAGTAATACATTTTAAAAGACTTCATCAATAAGGGTGAATATGTTAAATAACTATGTGCTATAATGTTTTACTGAGGTTTTATATATGATACATCATACTTTACTATGATTGAATTGCATGCCATCTGTCTTTCATGTAAATATTAATTGCTTATACAATAAGTAGACATTTATATTGTATTAGAATTCTGTCTAATCTACAATAGTACTATGTATGTTCAAAATAATATAAATATTGCTTATTCCTATTACAAATATTCTCCATATGATAATTCAATTTATGGAGCTTAGATGTTCTGGATTGTCAAGGTATGAGTGATAATCTGATGGACTTAGGTTTATCCATCAGATTAGGAATGATTTTCATTCCATGGCTAGTGCGGATCATAGTTTTGTTAACATTTATTAATTTAAATTTGTTATTTCACAAAAACATTTTTAGTATGACTGAACAAAACATTACTTTATTGGTAAACACTCAAAGTATAAAATTGATCATTTCCTTTAAAAGCTCAAGCATATACTTTATAGTTTTCAGAGGAAAATGTTTAATAGTCATAATAAAACAAAAAATACATAGTCTAAATAACCTAAGATGGATTTAACTTTATTATCTTTAAATACCAATGGCTTAAACAATCCTAGTAAGAGATCAAATCTACTGAAATATTTAAAATTGAACAAGAACAAATTGTCTTCCTTCAAGAAACTCATTTCAAAATAAATGACAGTTACAAATGGAATCCTAAGGAATATATGATATTGGTGCAATCCACCCATAAGACAAAGACAAAAGGGGTAACGATTTTATGGAAAACAAATGTGATTAACCAGAAATCATTTATACGTATGAAGATAAAGAAGGCCTTATGGCATTAGTAATAGTTAAATATAATAACATAATATGGACCCTAGACAATCTATACTGGCTCCCAGGCATTGGAACAGGAACTGTTAAAAAACACTTGGATTTAATTTCCAATAATTATAAAGGCAGCTTAATATTAGGAGGAGATATTAACTATATATTTGATATTTCTGAAACTACAAATAAAAGACTGGTGTGTTCATCTGCTGTACCAAAAGCTTTAAACAAGTGGGTAGAATCATTTCATCTTGTAGATACTTTCAAATTTAAAGAAGATAAATCTTTGTTGTTTTCCCATCAGGATCACATATTTCGTACCCAAACTAGAATAGATAAAATATTTGCTGCCCATGACTTACACTCTAAAGTCATTAATTTCTCAATCACTCCCTGCCCCGTTTTAGACCACAATTCATTGATACTAAAACTTCAAAATGGGTACAAACCATTAAACTTAAACTCCAGAATTCCAGCATATATAACTAAAATTAAAGAGTTCAAACTCTAGTTATTATCTGAATTACAGTTTTTTTCTTAGATATTAATTACACGACAGAGATAAATAAAATAATGATATGGGACTCATTAAAAGCTTACATATATGGTAAAACCCTAACTTGGTATTAAAAAATAGAGAATGGGATTCTGAATTATTAGATCTACAATCCAAACTTTTATCAGTAAAAGCTGAAAAAAATCAAAATCATTTGGAGATGAAAAAGAAAGTAGAAGTATTAAACAATAAATACAATGTAATTCTAACACATAAAACTAGTTTAGCTTTAGAAAAACTAAAAAATTGATACCATGGCCACTTCTCCCAAATATCCACATAATTTATCGACAAGTATCAAAATACAATCAAAAGCTAATAACATTAAAAGTATCTTTCATGAAAAGAAAGGGAAAAATGTCTTGGATATAGGTGACACTCTTGATGCCTATAGAAATCACTATATGGAACATTTCCAAAAAGAAAATATACATATCGATCAATTAAATCTAGATGAAAAATGTTCTAATATAAAAGAAATACCAGAAAATCTGCAAGATCTGCAAGCATCCTACAAAGAAATTATAGATACAATAAAAGAGGGTAAAAATAATGAAGCACCAAGTATAGATGGCATAATTATGGAACTATATAAACTTTTTCATTCAAAGATACTATCCTTCTTCCATAAAACTCTATTAGAAATTCAGTCACAAGCTTTAGTACCACCCTCTGGGTTATATTCCTTAATCACACCAATCCTAAAGGAAAACAAATCCCCAAACCTCTGTACCTGCTATAGACCTATGTAATTATTAAATAATGACTATAAGCTATTTATGACAATATTAACTAACAGAATGAAAATACCACTATCTAAAACAATAAATAATTATCAGACTGGATTTATATATCATAGACACACACATGACCATATTAAAAGGGTAATTTCTCTTATAGGTTATGTTAATAAAGAAAATAAAGAAGCACTCATAATTGGCTTAGATATAGAGAAAGCCTTTGATTCCCTAAATTGGGACTATTTATTCAAAATCCTAATGTTATTTGAATTTCCAGCATCCTTTGTTCATCTCTTCATCTCTTAAAGGATATATATATATATATATATATATATATATATATATATATATATATATATATATATATATATATATATTTATACACAAATAATTTAGCATATGTCAAGTTAGGTCCTTTTACCTCTGAATCTGTACATATAATAAAAGGCACTAAACATGGATGTCCCATATCACAAATTCTATTTGCTCTGGCTATTGAAATATTGGCAGATTCAATTTGTAACAATATATGAACAATACAATTCTAAAGTAATGCCATTTGCTGATGACATATCACTAACATTATCTGATACAAAAGAGACATTAGAAGAATTAGATATATTAACTGACAAATTTCACATGGCTTCAGGACTCCATTCCATTAAATCAAAATCATTTTTTTTTTTTTAAATAAAACAAAGAACTGCAGACTAAGGGGGTCACATTGTAGGGAAACATGAATCTACCTTAAAATAGCTAGTAATTGAGTTATGCAAGGATAATACTGAATTAGTCTCAAAAAACTATAATAATATCATCAATACAATTCAAATCTCTGTGAAAAAATAGAACAAAATAATAGCATTTGAAGAAAGACTACAGTTAATAAAAATGGTTTTACTGCCCAAGATCCTATATATAGCCTTGGTAATACAACTATTACTAGAAAGGAATATACTTAAGAAATAAATTCATGACTAATAACATTTTTATGGTTTCCTAAAAGAAACAGAATAGCTTTAATGTACTCATAACTGGCTTAGATATAGAGAAAGCCTTTGATTCCCTAAATTGGAACTATTTATTCAAAATCCTAATGCTATTTGAATTTCCTGCATCCTTTGTTCATCTCCTAAAGAATATGTATATATATATATATATATATATATATATATATATATATATATATATAGCGTATGTCAAGTTAGGTCCTTTTACCGCTGAATCTGTACATCTGTACATATACAAAAGGCATTAAACAAGGATGTCCCATGTCACCGATTCTATTTGCTCTGGCTATTGAAATATTGACAAAGTCAATTTGTAACAATATAAAAATCAAAGGAATAGATATTTATGAACAATACAATTCTAAAGTAATGCTATTTGCTGATGGCATATTACTAACATTATCTAATACAAAAGAGACATTAAAAGAATTATATATATTAATTGACAAATTCCACATGACTTCAGGATACCATTTCAATAAATCAAATTTTTTATTTTTAAATAAAAACAGAACTGCAGACTAAGGGGGGTTGCATCATAGGGAAACATGAATCTACCTTAAAATATCTAGGAATTGAGTTATGTAAGGATAATAATGAAGTTGTCTCAAAAAACTCCAATAATGTCATCAATACAATTCAAATCTCTGTGGAAAAATGGAACAAAATAATATTAATATTTGAAGATAGACTACAGTTAATAAAAATGGTTTTACTGCCCAATATCCTATATATAGCCTTAGCAATACAACTGCTACCAGAAAGGAATATACTTAAAGAAATAAATTCATGCCTAATAAAATTTGTATGGTTTCCCAAAAGAAACAGCATAGCTTTAATAAATCATATCAGACCACAGAAACAGGGAGGATTAAACTTTCCTGATATAGAAACATGTAAAACCATCAATTTCAAAAACAATCTCAGATTGGATAAGTCCAAATTATTCTGCAAATTGGAAAAAATTGCTAACTGTATTATCAATAAATGAATTTGATTTACAAAAAAAAAAATGAAATAACAGATAAAAACAATTTGCCATGGCACATATTACGTATTAGTATGCAATATAACATAACTAAACCCACTAAAACTTGTATGATTAATTATTACATTGACTTATTTAGGAAAATTATTAATGCAAATATAGATTTAAAAATCTGGTTTGCGCTTTTGACACCATTTATAGTCACAAAGAACTTTCCACATAAAATATATAGAGAAATTATTAATGCCTGGGAACAGAAAGTATTTGTTGTTGACTCTAATTTATCAAAAGAACTAAAAGTTTTAGATATGCATGTAATAAAAACAACATACAAAATTCCATAAGAAAACTGGCTAACTTTACAGAATATTCTGTCAAATTCAAAATATATTTATGTAGAATAATTAACAATTTTTCGTTTAAAGAAATACCTAAATTTATGAAATATGTATATGAAATCATATATAATGTCTTTGACATGGGAAAGAGTATTTCAAAATTTTACAAAATATTTATTAACTATAGAACAAAACTCAAAATCTCATATTGGAAATATAGAACAAAAGGACATTCAATACAGTTAACCGAAGATATTAAAACAGATATCTTATTATCAATAAAATATATGTCCTTTACACAATACTGGAAAGTTTTTAATTGGAAATGTTTGCACAGAGCGTTCTTAACCGCAGATAGAATCAGTAAAATTAGTTCTTCCATAAAGGAATATGTTGGAGATGTGAGCAAGTGCACAATGCAGATTGGAACCACATTTTCTTTGATTGTGTTAAAATTAAGCCATTTTGGAATGGTATTAATAACTTTCTGCAAGCTTCATTTAATGAATCATTTTATTTAACTAAAGCTCTTGTATTATTAAATGTGAACAAAGGTCCTCATTTGAATAGGTCAAACATGTATTTAGTATGGACTATACTTGCAATTTCAAGGGAATGTATAACAAGAAGATGAAATACAAACACAGTACTAACTTTGGAAGACTTCTACAGCCTACCGAAGACCATAGCATTATTGGAAATTAAAATTAAGAATTTATCCAAAGTAATTTATCAACAACCCTTGGGGAAAAGTCTTATTGTTGATTGACACTATACAATAATTGATCAGATTCTCTGATAATGGACTGGGCATACTTATAAAGTAACTGTATACATTAAGATCTGTTATAGTGTCGGGCTAATGTAAATAGTGTACATAGTAATTTAATATGTTATGTATAAATACTATGGAATTCATTCATATGTATTTGAAAAATAAAAAAAAATTGAGAAAAGATATAATTTTCCTTCTATGTCCTCCAGAATTACATGTGATTTTCTTGATGTGGTTCAACCAATGCCGTGCAGTGTGGAAGATTGCATTTTTTGAGTTTATCTTCCTCAGAGTAAAACAAAGTATTATTTTTGCTGCTAGTTCTGCACTCTTACTCTACTCTTTATGGCAAAATCTATGTGGGAATAACATCTCTGCTTCTTTTCATGCTATGTTGCCTTCACTTCCATGTCTGTCATTTGATAGTCCACACCAAGGTTACCATGGCCTAGATGCAGTACTTTGCAATTGTTTCCACTCATTTTCATTTGTTCCCATTCTGCCTTTCCAAATCCTTCACAAAATTCTCCCTCCCATCTTCCACTGTTGCATCTGCCATTGTGTCATCAGCAAAGAGGTTGATAATCTTCTCTAGTCCCTAAGATATGTCTGATACAAACTCATTGAGGCGTACTGGAGCCCCAAGAGTGCCCCCTGTGATATTCCACTACTTGTTTCCATAATTGCCTCTTTGTGTTACCAATAAAACATGTAGTGATCCAGTTTTGCAGTCTTGAGAGTGTCACCAACCCCTCCAATATCGTTCTTGGCCTCCTGCAATTAGGGCAAGGTGCTGAACAATTTCTTTAGCGCTAACTTTCATAATTAGAAACTTTGAAAATTATCTCGGTAAAAGTAAGGTAATATACTGGAAATCCTTCCAAACATATCAACAGAAGTAAAAAAATAACAAGAAAAAAAAGTATCACAGAGAGATCACTTGTAATTGATCCTAGTCTGAATCACTGCAGTGAAAACAATTAGGTAAGCAAAGTCATTTCTGGCTGAGCTGCATGCATATATGCCTGCAGTAAACCTGGCATCTATTACACAGTGGATTTTACTCACAATCAGTAATGCCAGCTCTGTGGGGCACTAGCATCTTTTATTAAATTAGTTGTGTCTGTACTTCCTTTGAAAACAAAATGGTACAGTTTATATTTAATTTGAAAAATAAAAATGACTGTCAATATCTCTGCTAAGGACAGAATATGCTGCATGAACTTGATTTCCCTCACAGACTATTAAATAATAATGCATTTTATTGTACTGATTATTGTCATAAATTGAATGAATTTGCAGTTCCTTATATTACAGTAAACACAGTGTTTCTAAATATTTGTATAAATATAAGACAATATTGCACTCCTTGAAAAATATGAATCACAGTCCATTGGAGTACTTTTAACAGAGGAAGAATTCTGCAATGTGCTGCTTCCATTTGAGAAACACCCCTGCCAAATCAGAATATAAAGTTCTAGTAAGTGAAGGTATAAGGGGGATATAATTATCACATGCTAATATATATTACTTTATTAAAATTAATCAATATTGCATTTTTTTCACAAGTAAGCACAGTAGTCTCCAGACAGTTTGTATATGTTCATCTGTAATACACAAAAAGAAATTTGCTAACAAGTAAATCTGATCAAGCAACCAGCATAACATTTTCACAGGAGAATACACTGAACTGTCTTTTCTTTATCAAGGAAATTTATTTATTTATTTATTTACATTTGTTAACCGGGAGAGTCCGACTGGACACAGGTCCGTTTTCAGCGGAGGCCTGGGGAGAAAAGCACCACATTAAGTATTATTTGCATTATACACTAATATAAATATTTATAATATAATATAAGATGAAGTTTATGTATAAATAAAAATGCATAGGTGAAGTGTTTGTGTTTTCAGAAATCCTTCTTTATGAAATCAAAGTCTGTTGCCCGAAGCTTTAAACACATTTTTACTAAAATCAATTGGGTCAACGTCTGAGATTCAGCACTGTGCTCAAGAAAGTTTGAAGAGGAAAATAATGTACAGTTCTTCATTAGCACTCTTCAAGAAAAATCTTGATGAGTGGATGAGAAATAGGAAATACACCCCGGGGATCACTCGTGTGTCTCTGCTCGACAGTGGCATTGGAAAATAACTTTCTTGGGTGGCGTAAGCCAGGGAACCTTGTTGGCTAGGCTTACGTAGGCCTTTGGGCTGATAGCCTAGTACCTGCCTATGAACCTACAGAGGTGTGTTCATGTTTTCTTCAATAACCACAAAGGAAGGCCTGACTACTTCTTATGCAGAGATACTGTCAGTTCTAAAAATCAATTTTAAAAAAGATATTATGAAGCAAGACACTCATCTCATCTTTAAAGATTATCAATAAAATTAATAGTAAGACATCAGTATCTTTTTGAACATAAGACAGCTGCAGATTAAGGTGCCTTTCAAAAAAATGTAACAATTATTGCAGCTTGGAAGTTGGTAACATGCCTTTTTGATTGAGCATTCTTATTAGACAGCTTTAGAAATAAAGAGGAGTTGATCATCAAATATATCAAAATAATAAGCATGAGTAGGGAAATTATAGGCAACCAGATTAATAGTCTTACTAATGACCTGCAAAATAAAGTTTAATAAAATGGCCATTTCCACTACAACACTGGATATAGCTTTTGATGAATCAAAAAATATAACATTGTTTAAATTTCTGCACATGTTTGATGCTTTGATGCCAACCTGAATGTAACAGAGGATTTTTGAGTTGTTGGACATTTGAAGAATAGATTAAGGCTTTGCATTTTTTGATGCCCTTTTTAATTTCTTTGTATCCAAGGGGTCTTGCTACTGGAAAAAATGTCTCTGCCAATACTAATGGTTATCAATCAGTAGTAGTAGTATACAGTGGATTGCTGTATCACTTAAGAGGTTAGTAACAAACTTTTATAGTGTACAATGTACACCTCTTCAGCTGGCTTTCTATGTTAAGTTGAAGCAAATTAATTTGCTTACATAAGTGATGGGCAAAGCAGTCCAACTAGTTAATTACATTCATGCAAGACCTCTAAATTATTCTCAGTTTTTACAAATTTTGAAATAGTGACTGATCAAAACAGTTAGTCCAATAAAACACAAAAAACAAACTTTATTGTAAAACCACAACATCCAGTAACACGTTCTTTTTATTTAAAAGACTTCTTCAGACAAAATGCAAACATCAGAAAACCAACATTTATACAAAGCTAGGTCACATGACTTAATTAAGCAATGCTTAATTTTCTTACACTTAAAAAAAAACTTAAAATTTTCTTTGTCATTAAGTCCTGGAGGGCAACAAGCAACTAATTTAATTTGTCAAAGATTACTCCCCCCCAGTGTAATTCATCTTCAGAGTCAAATCCATTTTCAAAATTGTGCACGTGATCAAGAACAAAAAACTTAAAAGCAACATTGCATTCACCTTTACAATAATGTTTGCTAAGGGCTTTATTATCAGCCATTGAGCTAGCATGCTTGTGTTCATAGATTATTTGATGTAACTCCCTGGTGGTCCTGCCAACATAAAAGGCAGGACAAAACATATAAAAGACCAAATAAACCCCAACTCTTGATTTACAAGTAAAATGTTTAGAAATTCTTATCTTAACATTGTTAACAATGAACTTAGTTAAGCCAGTATACAAGTACTGACAAAAATTACAGTTGAAACACTTGAACATTCCTACTTTGCTATACATTTGTTGTGATTTAAACTACCTACATTGAAAGAAATCTTTAAAATGCTTTCCTGTTTTGTGAACAAATACTGGTTTCTCTCCTACTATCTTTTTAACTTCAAGAAACTACTAAGATTTTTTTTTTAATTACTCCTAATGATGTTCTTAATAGACTGCTTCGAATTATGAAGTTCTGGCCTCCCGTATCGATCTGTACTGTCTGGCTGTGCAGAGGTGACATGCGTTCTCATTTCCTCTCTGTTTTACCACTGTCGAGGATTTTTAGTTCAGATGTGTACTGTGCACCCTTAAGAGAAAGATAAGACACAGCTGCAATCTAAGTGGAGGAAATCTCCATCTGCCTACTTTAGTGGTCACAGTCATAACATTCATGGAAAAAACTGCAACTTATCTTCCCTTAGCTTATAATACATCACTTTACAAATGTGTCAGGTTATGAGTGACATTTCTACAGTGTTCCATTGAACAGCATTAAGAATGCAATCTACCAGCCCACCCAGATTTGGTGATCGCTTTAGCAGACCACTTTAGGAAATGCCCCAATCCTTTGAGAGACTTGAACCCTTTTGTTTCTACTTGTAAATGGCAAATTAATAGTGAAATTTTTGCAAGATTAGGACATGGCAGGAAGCAAATTAAGATGAGTTAATTGAGGCATAGACTTTACAAAAACACAAAAACTCCATAGCGAAGACAATAGAGAATACTAGGGTTTTTAGGACAAATTATACTCAACTACATTTATGTTGTGCAGTACAAAACTGCTGACACTTTTTGTTTCACCTGTGCACTTGAGAAAACCTTCTTAGCATTGAATACATAAGGAAAGAAAATGCAGAACACTCTTTCTCTTGAAAATCTAAGAGTTTGTGTGAGATGGACTTGTTCACCCCTAATACAAGACCCAACGTATTTGACAGACTGCAGCCATTGTCAGGGGTTACAATGACTTTATCTAATTTAAGACTAAAGTATCCTTAGTTGTTATATTTTTCTAGATGCTTTGGATAAAGTATGATGCTTCAGGTTTTCAGTTTATATGGGGGAACATTAGGAGCAGTTTTCTAGGATTATCACAGGCATAAAAGATACATTGTTGTATTATCTTGAAGTGCTTTGATATTTTTGTGGGATGGTATAGGGCTTGTAGGGATAATAAGGGAGTTTTATCTAAGTCTGAAGTATCTGAGCAGGCATGGAAGAACAAATATGGCTCCCCTTTTCAGTGTAATATTCAGTGAAGTATAAGTTTGTGTCATTCCAAGAAAGCAAGGGGTGCAATGTATCGGAGGAGAGGTTGAAAATGGTGTGTCTGCTGAAAAATACCCTTTTTTCACATTTAGTCTTCAGGCTGAACCCCACTAAGGTTCCTCCTGGTTGGGATTAAAATGTCATAAAGATAAATTTCTTTCATTTTAATGCATTCTCTACATTGCTAGAAAAATCAAATATTCCATAAATATTCTCATACAGAACATCTCTCCCCTACTGCTGAGACATTCATCCACATGCTTCTGTTCAACAAATACTAACAACTGATTTACATGACAACCTATAGATATTTGTTCATAGCCACAGGAAGGTCTCCTTGGCACGATAGATGCTTTGAACATTATAGTTATGTTGATGCTGCATTAAAGCCATACACAAATGCATTATATGGAGGCTTTGACCAGACCTTCAGCCTATCAAGGGATTTGCTAATAGATGAAATCTCAAAAAAATATCTCCGCTAGTGAGGCACACCTCTCCTTTGGGCCTGACTATAGCTATATATTCTGAATGTGAAAATGACAATGTATTAGCAAAAGTAAAGTCTGTTTAACATTCCTGTCACAATGGTGCAATATTTCATGAGATTCATGCAAAATGAGAAAGAAATGGTAGTTTAAACAGTAAGTATACACCAGAAATCAGCTAAAAGTTGCAGGTGATCACTGCACTGGTGGTTGAGTGACGTAAGTGTGAGAATTTAATGTTGCTGTGAGTTTCATTGCAATGTATTGTGTTGTATAAGACAACAGTGCACTTTTCATTTTTTTCCAGTTTTCTTCACTATGGTGTAACTATGGAGTTGAGATATATACTTTTGGGGGAATGCAGGAGACTTTCTCCCTGGAAAAATACATTTTCTAGAGTTTTTTTTTTATGTCTCATAGGTGAACCAAAAACTGAGGATGCAGAAAGCAAAAGTTAAAAATAATGCCAGCCAAAGGTAAATCAAAAACAGTGTTACAGCAATTACAGTATGTTGCAGTGAATTTTAAAATAAGCTAAAAATCAAATTTAACTCATTGTATTTCAGTTTTTATCTCTCATAAAACATTAACCCTTAGACATGGGGTTTGGCCACACTGATAGTGATGAAAATAAGCAGAAACAGGACTATCTGTTTTTATTAGTTATATCATTTAGGTGCTGCTGCATTCTAAAGCTAAACTTCCTTGATGTTTAACAATTTAAGTCAAATTACAAGAGAACACTAGGGTAAAAACCATTGCGTGACTATCACAATTAAATGAGCTGAATGTATGAAAGGGAAACTTATTAATAACACAAGCTTCAGGACTGAAGAAAAAAACTGATGCACTGCCATGAGGGCGTGAAAGTTCCTCAATGATAATAAAGTTCAGTTATTCCTTTAATGCTTTGACTCTTGAAGTGGCTATGCTCTGAATAATCAATATATTTTCCAGTCAACAGCAAAATGAACT
This sequence comes from Protopterus annectens, assembly GCF_019279795.1. Classification (NCBI taxonomy): domain Eukaryota; kingdom Metazoa; phylum Chordata; order Ceratodontiformes; family Protopteridae; genus Protopterus; species Protopterus annectens. The sequence goes on along the minus strand of NC_056728.1, from coordinate 1,897,688,928 downwards.
ATATCAGCTACTGAGAGTTTAGGAGACATATCATCTAAAAATAATCATGCTTTCTTAATTAAAACCATAATTTTAGAATTCTGAAAACCAGTCTTTCCACTTAAGTCTTTCAGCATGCTTAAACAGTTTTATTGCTATAATGTTTCTGATTTAACAAAATTGCAGCAAAATTCTGAGCTTCCCAAAGAAATACACCAATGTGCTGTGAGACACTTTAGCCTTCAAATGGTTTCCATATGGAGAGTAGAAATGGTGAGTGGTAAATGTAAGAGTAATGGTTATTTGTATGGAGGCCACAAGCAGAGGCCACTGGTTTACAGTTTAGCTCCGAGAGTTTGCCAGTTATCACCACAAAGTCAATAATCCATATACTTTATTTTATCTAATTCTGACTTGTAGATAAAAATAATAACTCGTTTAATTTAATATGTTCAAAGAGTATGATAAATCCACAAGTGCCTTCCTTGAAAAAAAAATCATTGTATCCCAAACCATACAGAACTTGTTTTTTTTAAATAATAATAATAATAACAACAACAATAATAATAATAATAATAATAATAATAATAATAACAACAATAATAATTTGAATACCTATATTACAATTCAGTGCCATAAAAAGATTTATATATGAAGGAGCAAAGGGTGTACTGACGGTGATTCCCTTTATCTGCTGAAAAAGTTGCTGATCAAGTGTAAAAAAATAAGAAAGAAATGTAGTAGCTCTATACAGTATTGGCCAAGGGTTGGTGCTACCCCGAAAGTGTTCGCAACCCTCAGTTTGATTCTGATACCTTACATTAGTATAGAAATTAACAATGTCAGTTAAGACTGATTATATAAAATCCTGCTAGGCAATATATAACTTCTACATGAGAATCTTAGAATCTCATAAATAAGATGGTAATCTTGTCGTTGTATTTAGAATCTGGGCATTCATACATTTATAGACAAATTTTAGATACCCAGATCTGCCATAAACAGTCAGTCTACCTTGAGAAGAATGGCCATTTTAATGTATTTTTGAAGATAGACATTCTACGTCACTTGTTATCAATTTCATAATACAGTGTTCATGAAACAATCACAAACATACATCTACTTATATTACGAGTAAATTGTTTCTCAGCTTCTTTGTGCATACTTTATTAACTCTAACATAAGCACCACCATGGTTAAAATGATCACAACACATATTAATGCTATGAGAACATTATGAGCAGCTGATACTTGCAAATACATTTAGTGCCAACCTCTCTCCACAGATAGCTATTCCAAGCTCACTTACCCTTGATGGAATTAAGCCATGACCCATCATGAAGAAACACGTACTGAAGATACTCTCCAAAACAAAGAATATATCATTGATTGGACGTGTCACATACCTAGTTGCCTAATTAATAGCACTAAACAGACATTGGCGGATTCAATCCTCAGACTCTTCAACCTGAACATAGCAACTGGCATTGTCCTATGGGAATAAAACACAGCTGATGTGATGCCACTCCACAACTGTAGCTCCCCCATTTGCTCCTAGAATTACAGACCTATCAGTCTGGTGATTCTTATATGCAAAGCCATGACTCCAGTGATACTTGGTATCCAAATGAGTTTGGGGTACGTGGCTAGGCTTTCAAGGGAACTGGTTGTTAAAAGACAGCAATGGGTTCTATTATTAAATGTTCAAGTTCTCTGCCTTTTTTCTCCCTATTTACTGTCCCTGCTTTGTATAAACAACAATGCAGCATTTAAAATATTTTAAATTGACGGTTTCTCTCCACTAGAACAATACTTTACTGTACTGTGATGGTTTCACTTTCAAAAAAACTTTTGTCCCTCTCTGGAAAAGCTTGCTGCAGTCTCCAATTCACTGATGTCATCAAGCCCACTGCATACAGGTAGTTTTCTGGCCATTTCCTTTTGTAAACTGACATCACCACTACTGTCCTAAAAACCCGCCTATGCTATGATGTCACAGCTCCCTGGTCCTTCCCCTCGTCTAGTAAAGACTAGAAACAGGAAACAGTCCATGAATCAAGTCTCCTGCTGTGAGCTGTCAATCACAGCAGTTAACATCTGAAATTACCCTTAACACTTTGACAACTAGGGAAGTCAGTCGTAAAGGGGGATGGGATCTGAGTCAATGTAGTACAATTCAGGCTTCACAAAAGAGTGCAGTTTAGCCATTCTAAAAAGAAGCAACAGTAAAAAATACTTTAAAATTCTGTCCTGTGGCATTTGCACTGTTTTAAGTAGTTATTGAATGGCATGAATTGTTACTTAAAGCTGACTGAATAACAGCAGTGTATTCACGTAAAATCAGTGCAGTGACAGGAGCTTTATGAAGGAAAAGGCTGCATGACGTATTTTTTTACAGACAAGCACTGCATTGTGGGATACCTAGAGGCAAACTAAAAATCAGAATTAATTCAAGATGCCATACTCCATGTGGTCAGACTCAGAAATTACACACAAAAATATTGAAAAACCTGTAAATAGTCTCAGAGTGGTGTTAAAATGTAAGAAACACCAACCCATGATGAAATAAACACATTTTTTGAGTCTGTGTGTGTGGTTCTTCTTTAACCTAAGTAACATCCTATGAACCTATGAGCCATGTCACATATCATAATTAACCTTATTGACTATGATATCAAACATCTTATCATACTCTCTCTCTCTCCAACAGTTTGGCTTTGTCTACATAATGAATATTGTGAACTTCTTTGATAGGGTTACCCAGCCTGAAGATTGCAGGCAAGTTGTTTATATGGTCTACCTTGATCACATCAAGGCATTCTGCTGCATACTACATGTAAGTATAACAAAACAAAACAAAACAAACAAACAAAAAAAAAAACTAAAGGGTCTCCAAATTTACCAGTATGTGGTTAGGTTGATATCCAACTGGATTAGGGACAGGCAGTGATGGGAGTAATCTATTACAATAAGTAATAGATTACTGTAATATATTACAATTTCCAGTAACTAGTAATATAACTAGTTACTTTTTCAAAATAGTAACTAGTAATAGTAATGTTTTACTTTATTTTGTAACTAGTAACTTAAATGTGAGTTACTTTTGAGTTACTTTTACTTAAGCCAGTGGTTCTCAATGTGGGTGATATAGCCTCCTAAAGAGTGATGTAAAACGTCCAGGGTCTCTCTAATAGTATGGATAGTAATCAGTTGTTAAGAGGTAATAGATACTTTGAAGTGGCAATTTGGATAAAACATTACAACATAATGTTGGCACAGCTCATAGCGTAGCATTCATAGTAGATCATTAGAATTAGTCTGGAGCAAAATTGACTTCATTTTTTTAGCACTGCAAGGAGGTGAAAGCTAATGATGACCAGAATTCAGCCCTGTCCTAGTACTGTTGGACTCTAACCCACTAAAACATCCCCTAATACTGGGACAATTCTAGCCTGCTAGAGATCATATCCTTACCTTGCAATATAATAAATGGCATTGGTTCTTCATACCACCATCAGTTGGAATCAAACTCATCACTCATCAGTTGAGCCCCCGATGCCCCAACCTACTGCACCAAGCAGGATGCTTCAAGTGGATCTATGATCAACCAACTTTTGTCCTGACAGTATTTTGTTATGTTCTATTTAAAATTCTTTTCAGGTTTCGATTTTTAGTTGCTGAAAATGGAGAAAATGTGATAGGTTTTTATAGGTCTTGTGCTGCTGGCTGGTTTGGTTTAATTATTATCTGTAACTCTCTGGCTATAAAGACTAGTCTTTTTTTACTTTTTGCTCTACCCATTAGGGATCACCATGGGGGATCATCAGTCTGCAGAACAAGTGGCAGTGGAGTTTTACATTGTTGAGTTGTCAGCCCAGCGTTCATCCTTCTTCAGAAGGCACACATGCACACACTCACACCTAAAGCCAATTTAGAATGTCTAATCCACCTACAGCATGTCTTGGGAATGTGGGAGGAAAATGAACACCCTGAGGAATTCCACTCGAACACGGAGTGTAGATCATAGCGTGTGTGTGTGTTGTACTTTTATAGCCACTCTAGTTCATGGGCACATGCACAGAAAGTACTGAGCATGTGCAAGCAGAGTGCCATTTTGTGTAAGCAGCTGGAGTGAAAGCATGTATGTGTATAGCAGTCAGTCAGTCAGCTAGTTCGTTTATGTTCCAGTCATCCATCCTGATGTGTTTGTGTGTAATAAATATCTTAAATGAACACCCAAGCCTCGTCATTTTATTTGAATACACAAGACGAGTGACATGTTCTCAGAATGGGATCCGAAGTCAAAATTTCTTAAAACCATGAGGTGCAAAGTCAGAAATGGAGGAATATACAAGAGTGGCTCAAATGACTGCAAACCACTTGTAAACACGTCAGAAAATATTTCCAGGTTCTTAAACTCATTTAAATGATTTTTTCCTCATTGAATATAAAGCAAAGCATTCCAAACAAATTACCGAATAAAGAAAATGTTCAAAATTGTGACATAATGAAAAAAGTACTTGAAAATACGAAAGCATTTGAGATAATATCAGAATCATATAAAATGTTCAAAATAGAGAAAACAACAGTATTTTTCATAATGTACTACTTTTTCACATTAACTAAAGCTATTCAAAGTATCTAAAGTGTGCAGAGTGTTGGCAGTGTGTGCAATATTACAGTACAGTCTTTTCAAAGAGTACAGTTATTTCAAAGAGTCTGTTGTACAGCTGAATATAATTACAAGTACTTAGTGTGTGTTTGACACTTATTTGGCATGGCAGTGGGATTTCACAGACATGATCTGCTTGTGTTTGATAATAATATTGTTGAAATATGGAGAGTGTTTGAGCAAGAATATGATATTTTCATACAGGCTGCTTTTTTCTGATAAAGACGCACATACAAAAGCATTTATTCTGCTCAATTTAGCTGGTTCAGAAGCCATTGAGAGAGAACATTCATTTGTGTATGCACCTGCTGTTTATGCGAAGAAGGGGAACAACCATATTGTCATACAGGCTGAAACACGGGAAGACTCTGAGTGCCTAAAACGTAAATTTAGAGAAATATGCAACCCTCAAATGAATATTATAGTGGAAAGGCAATATTTTACACAAGAGATCAAAAGCTTGGTTAAACGTTTGCAGCATATATAACTGACTTGAGAAACAAGTCAAAAACGTGCAGATTTGGTGATCTGAGAGATGAGTTGATAAAAGACAAGCTTGTGTGTGGTGTTGATGCAGTGAGAAAGATTTTGCTTTGAGATAGTGATTTAACTTTAAGCAAAACCGCAGAGATTTGAAAGGTATATGATCTTATAGAAAAGTACACAAATATGCTTACGAATGATAAGAACATGCTTGCAGCTTCTTCCAGCATGAATGTTGATAGTATGCAGCACACTACAGCTGACATTTGGACCCATCAGAATAGTAGTTTTTTTGGTGTCACTGCCCACTGGATCGACTGTGACAAACTTCAAAGAAAGTCAGCTGCTTTGTTATGCTACAGATTACAGGGAAGGGCACACATGATTTCATAGCATCAACTTTTGAGAGCATTCCCAAGTACAAGATCAAAAGGTGTGTGCAACAATTGATGACAATAGCAGCAATTTTGTAAAGGCTTTCACTGTCTTCTCAGAATGTGAGAGATCTGAGACTACAAGCATTCTGTTCCAAGATGAGGATGATGATGGTGAAGTGATTTACAACAGCATGACAGCCATGCTGAGTCAGTCAGCACAAAGCAAGAATACCTATTCACTGCCTCCCCATCTGAGATGTGCAGCACACACACATTGAATCTACTTGCCGTGCAAGATGGTGAATCTGCTTGTAATGATGCACAGTATAAAAAGATCATGCAAAGCACTATGGTCAAATGCTATGTTGCTTGAAAAAAGACTAGTCACAGCACCCAAGCTGCTGAGGTGGCTTGAAATAAGTGTGATCTGGCATTGATTATTCCCAGTGCACATGATGGAATCCCACTTTCTACACAATGGAGAGAATTCACCTCATTGCAACTCAGGGTTAAGGCTTGCTGAATGAGATATGTGAACAGATTGGAACTGTGATCCTCAGGCCTGCAGAAATTACATTTGTTGCTGAGTTTGTGCAAGCAATGCAGCCCCTGGCAATGGCTTTGAACATCCTGCAGTCAGAGTTGAAAAGCTTCATGTGAATCCTGATCCCCACCATTACGTGCCTGAAAAACAAGTTGTCCGAAGTTAGGCAGTCTGTGAAGCTTGTTGTGCTGCTAACTGATGCTCTTCTGAAAGGCATTGAGGCTCGGTTCAATCATCTTCTGGACTGTGAATTCTGGCTAGCATAGTGCATCCACAGTTCTGTTTGTGATGGATGGACACTGAAGAGCAGAAACTCAGGGGCAAGGCTCTGCTCCTTGATGCCATGCAGAAACTGGATGAACCTGCACATGGGTCATCTGAGGCTTCTACATTAACTGCGAAAGACAGCTTCTTCAGCTTCAAAGAATCGACACCAGCCAATGTCAGCATACCTTCTGAGATGGATATGTATCTGGCTGACCTTTCCAGAGAAATATCTTCTCTCATCGATTACCCTATTGTCTAGAAGATATTTCTGAACACTAATACAGCTCTGCCATCTAGTGCATCTGTTGAACACTGTTATTTCCTCTTTCCAAAAGTTCACATATTCTAATCATTGTATTAAAGACTTAATATTTTCTTTGTTTTCAATTTCATATACAAATGACTGTTTAGAAACTCATAACTTCAACAAAATGCTAGTATTGAAAAAACAAAGTAACTTAATTTATTGGCATCAATCCTTAAATTTTATATATATCTATCTATATATATATATATATATATATATATATATATATTTTTTTTTTTTTTCCTTTTGGCTGTTCCCATTAGGGGTCGCCACAGTGGATCATCTGTTTCCATTTCTTCCTATCCTCTGTATCTTGCTCTGTCACACCAACCACTTGCATGTCCTCTCTCACCACAACCATAAACCTTATCTTAGGCCTTCCTCTTTTCCTCTTACCTGGCAGCTTTATCCTTAGCATCCTTTTCCCAATATACCCAGCATCCCTCCTCAGCACATGTCCAAACCAATGCAATCTCACCTCTCTGGCTTTGTCTCCAAACCGTCCAACCTGGGCTGATCCTCTAATATACTTATTCCTAATCCTGTCGACCCTCATCACACCCAGTGCAAATCATAACATCTTTAACTCTGCCACATCCAGCTGTGACTCCTGCCTTTTTGTCAGTGCCACTGTCTCCAACCCATATAACATAGCTGGTCTCACTATTCTCTTGTAGACGTTCCCTTTCACTCTTACTGGTACTAGTCTGTCACAAATCACTCCTGACACTCTTCTCCACCCACTCCACCCTGCCTGTACTCACTTCTTCACAACTCTTCCACACTCACTACTCTGAACTGTTGATCCCAAGTATTTAAACTCACCCACCTTCACCAACTCTACTCCCTGCATACTCACCATTCCTCTGTCCTCCCTCTCATTCACACACATATATTCTGTCTTAGTCCTGCTGACCTTCATTCCTGTCCTCTCTAGAGCATATCTCCACCTGTCCATGGTCTCACAAACCTGTTTGCTACTCTCACTACATATCACAATGTCATCTGCAAACATCATAGTCCACAAGAACTCCTGTCTGATCTCGTCTGTTAACCTGCCCATCACCACTGCAAATAAAAAAAGGCTCAGAGCTGATCCTTGATGTAATCCCACCTCCACCTTAAACGCATCTGTCACTCCCACTGCAGCTCTCTCCACTGTCACACTACCCTTGTATATATCCTGTACCACTCTTACATACTTCTCTGCCACTCTCAACTTACTCATACAGTACCACACCTCCTCTCTAGGCACCCTGTCAAATGCTTTCTCTAAGTCCACAATGACACAATGCAACTCCTTCTGACCTTCTCTGTACTTCTCTATCAACAATCTCAGAGGAAACATTGCATCTGTAGTGCTCTTTCCTGGCATGAAACCATATTGCTGATCACTAATCATCATCTCCCTTATTAACCTAGCTTCTACTACTCTTTCCCATAATTTCATGCTGTGACTGATCAATTTTATCCCTCTGTAGTTATTACAGCTCTGCACATCACCCTTATTCTTAAATATATATATATATATATATATATATATATATATATATATATATATATATATATAAATACGGTTGAAAATTTAAGGTCCAAACACAATCAAGATTCTGAAAATTGTTTAATTTTAAAAATATTTAGAGACTTTCTGAGCACAGAGATAAATGAGATATTTAACCTAGATAAGAAATTGTTCCCCAAATTATTGAAATTGTTAATAACCCTCAATAATAATGCAATGAAATATAAATCATATTTGCCACAACGTTATAAAATGTATTTATAAAAAAATATGTATAAAATTATTAATTTAGATTTCACATATTTAGACAATTACTACCTGAACTATTCCATCAAAAATTAATAATGAAGACTACTCTGAAGAATACAAAAAATAATATTAAAATCTACAGATAAAATCACATCTTCATTATACTGGAATATTTTCATTTGGAAATTCTTACACAGAGCTTTTGTCACCCCCTAACAAAATTGCAATTATGTAGAAATCAAATAAAATTAAATGCTAGAGATGCGATTCTGAAATAATAGCTGTTTGGATGCATATGGTATTTAAATCTGAAATCCTCTCACTTTTTTGGAAAGAAATGAATAACTTCATTCAAGCTCTACATTGAGATAGATGTAATATTTTTAAATCTTTAGTTTTTTTTAATGTTCCAGTTCCTGAGATAATTCCAAAAAATGAAGTGCCTCTTCTTTGGTCTATTCTTGCTATAGCCAGAAAAGTAATTACTAAAAATTTGAAAAGTAGTTATCCCCTCTAATGTTGAATTTATTAGTATGGCAAAAGTGTTTATAGTAGTGAATTGCATACCATAAAGATGAGAACTTCTAATAGTACACATTCATATAAATCTTTTCTTAAATTAAAGACTTGCTTGAAAAATATTATTTGTTGTTGCTACGTATAACACTGATGTATTGATCAGCTGTGGACCTATTTAAATGGTTATTTGTTTTATAATTTATTTGTTTATCTATTGTTTTAAAAGCAAATAAAAAATAACAAAAAAAAAAGAAATACTGATCAGCATTCTACTTCTTGGCATCGTGCCTCAGGCAATGGATGCACAAAGAATCACTCTTTATCCACCTATAGAGCACTAAGTACATATCTATATGTGTACTGCCATTGGTTGAGTTGAAGTTTGGTTGACAAAACAAATCGTTGACATTTGTACAAGAGTTGATAGTTGTACAAGATCAACAGTTCCTTTGGCTGTGAAATGCGACCTTTCCCCAGGGATTGTATAAATTTAGAGTTAGTGTATACAGTTAGCAGGGGGAGAGAGGGTGATGGGGAGCTTGCCATTTACAAAAAATAAAAATAAAAAATAAAGATTTCCTTTACATTGATCACTGTTGCAGTAGCCATAGCTATAAAAGCTTCAGGGCATATTCTACTCACCCAAGCTGTCAAGCAACTCGAGCTGAGCTGACCAAAAGACAAGTTTGGGCACGGAGCTTTTCAGAGCCTTCCTGCTGCCAAATAGTACACTTCTCTGAGGTTTTTGCAGATAAACTGTTGGTTTGTGCTTTCCTCTGCTAGACAGATATGTTACATTTGGGGAAAAACTTCTAAACTTCTATTTTCTTTCATTTACTGATATGATATTACTTTCCTTTTCAGGAAAGTTATTTTAAAACTAGGAATTTTGTGCTTTAATGGACTATATAGAGACTGTAATGTACTTTTAAACAGAGCACTTCTTTATTTTGTCAGTTTAAAATGAGTGTAAACTAGCTAAAAATATACTTTCTGTGGAGAAATTGTGATTATTTTTCTGTTGTGGGGCTGCCATAGTGTTCGAAAGTGCTTTCAGCTGTGCTTTTTTTTCTGTCAGAAAAGTACCTTTTGTGGACTGGTAGCTTTACTGGCATTTGCTGCTTGCTTTTCCTGGAAAGAGGCACCATTTTAGGCTTGACCATGAAACAGATGACATTTCCCATGGACAGTTCTTCTTCCTTCCCCAAAAAAGAAAATTGAAAAGTTAAACTGTGAGAGGGAACAAGGGAACAGGGAAGGTTTCCCTGTTGTGTCAGAATGTTGTCCTTATCCCTTGGGAAGCAGCGGCTCCCATTAGTAACACAGTATGCCCAATTTCCTCTGTCAAAAAGAAACAGAAAAACAAGCAAGTATTTATTCATCTTCAAATTTCTTTGGATAGTAGTAGTAGTTTACTAGGACTCGTTCAGTATTTAATTCAGGCTATTGATCTTTCTTGTGAAGTAGTTTCTGGTAAAACAAAGAGTGATATCTCTTGCCAAGAAGAGATTCAAGATTCTGAATCTGAACAGGGCAGATTCAGAGTATTGTCCTCAGATTTTTCAGACTCAGAGAAGAGCTCAGTTTCAGATTCTCCCTGTGGAGTTCTCTGTTTCTCTGTGATTATTGCTAGAATGTCTCAGTGTTTTTAGTGGGAGAACAGTGAGGTTTATCACTGCGTCAGAAAATACTATGAGTTGTTGCAGAAGGATTTTCCACAACTTACAGTACACCAGTTTCTCCTGTCCTGTCTGCTTTAGAGGATATGTGTCTTACTGCTTGTAACTTTCCTGATATTCCATCTATCCCTAAAAAAGGCTGATAGGATGTATAAAGTTCCTCAGTCTTTCAAAGTTTTATACACTATTCCCAAACCTAACCCTGCTGTAGTAGCCTTAGTTGATTCCACTGCTGCTAATCACTTAATTATTTCCAGTCCTACTCTTTCAAATAAGGATTGGAAAATTATTGATAGGTATGGGGAAAAGTGCATACTTCTGTAACTTTGATTTTCAGAATTTTAAATTGACAGGCTCATGTTTTAAAGTTTTGACATATTGTGAAAAGTACAAGGAATGTTTTAGCTACAATTGATTTTTGTGAATAAAAATCTGCATTAAATAACTTACTTTCTTCTGTTGTAGATGTCACTACTTATTGTTTACAGTGTGTGTGCATGACTCTGTTGATAGCTCTTCCAGGGCTATCACCACTGGTACTGTTTTAAGGAGGTTTGCTTGGCTGCATTGTCAGAGCCTCCCAGATGATGTAAAAATGAGATTTTAAATTCTTCCTTGTATAGAGATTTAGTGTGTGGCTCCTTTGCTACAGAAGTGATCAAAATGAATTAAAAGAGCAAGATGATCCAGTGAATCCCTAAGAGTTTTCATTCCTCCTTTTCCATATTGCCCAATCGATTTTTTTTCTCCTCATACAATTTTGTTAAAAAAAAAAACACAGAATAAACAGTCTCAACAGATTCAGGTAAGCATATGTTTAAGAAGAAATAGCAAGGAAGTTGCAAACAGAAAAATAAAACCTCTCAGTCAAAGCTAAGGACAGTCTAAACAAGTGTGAATGACTATTCAAGAGATCTTATGACCCTCCCCTCCCTGGCCCCATTTCTCTTCCTGAAAGTCTGAATCTCCATTTTTCTCTTTGGCAACAGATTATTGCAAACAAATGGGTTCTGACAATCATTCATCAGGGTTACAGATAGCAGTGGGAAGGAATTTTTCCTTTCCAGGCCACATTCCTCAGCCTGCAGATCAGATTCTTTTGTTTCCACCTATTCATCACCATATGTTGTCCCAAGGAGTCATAGAAAAAGTTCTTCCTCATCATGTGGAGAAGGGGTTTTATTCAAGCACATTTCTTGTGCCACAGAAAAGAAATGCTGGGAGACCAGTTCTGGATCCCACGTTCCTAAATGTTTCTTAAGGTTTTGTGCATCTGCATCACATTATCACTTCTCTGCCTTACATTTTGGACAATCCACTGCACCAAAGTAACGTGTAAAGTGTCTAGCTGAAATTATAACTTATTGCAGGCTACAAGGTATCTTCATTTTTACATATTTAGATTGCTTGCTTATCCTTGCAAAATGTCAGGAATCTCTCTCTTGGGTGAGAGATCTCTTGCACAAGTTGGTTTTCCAAGAGAATATTAAACTCTTTTTTTAACTCCCTCACATAGGATTGTGTTCCTGGGATGTTTATTAGTCACTTCATTTCAAAGAGCTTTTCTTCCACAGGAAACATAGATTTTTATTTTGATTTATTTCTAAGTTTTTTTTTTCACTCAGACTTTGGCAACTGTGAGGGAATACCTGTCATGGCACATATGGTTCTCATGATACCCCTCCCAAGATTCCACATGAGAATGATACAGTGGTATCTGATATCATTTTGTTCCCAGCATCAACATCCTTTTTCTTTTCAGATCGCAGTACTGGGGTTTGTCAGAAGAGAAATATTTTTTATTGGAGACATCAGATATCTTTAAATCCAGGTCTCACCTTCTCCATCCCTGCTCCAAAGTAGTTGGTCACCACAGCTGCTTTGAAATTTGCTTGATGAGCAGTTTCAGGCGGGATAAAAGTGCAGGGAGTTGGGACACCAAGGATAGATGCAAACACATAAATATCAAGAAGATGCTTTCCCTAATCAAGGCACTCCCAGTGCCATCTTTCATCTCCTGGACCTCTTCAAGTGGTTACAGACAACAGAACAGTCATGTGGTGCCCTAACAAAAAAGGGGAATCTAGGCTGTACCTACTTTGCAGAGTAGTCATGTTAACTTGGGATATAGCTTTACAGCACAACAGCACAATCTTACTCTACAGGCATCCTACATTCCATCAGAGCAAAACTGTGTGGCAGACAAGCTGAGCAGGTCTAGAGAGGGGTCTTCTGTGGGAATTTCCTCAAGTACTCCTCTTTGCCTCCTCTCTGAGCAATTAGCTGACAAAATTCTGTGCCAGAACTCTATCTAAGAAGACCTGTAAGACAGATGCCTTTTCTTTTCTTTAGACAGGAATGTTCCTGTGTGCCTTTCCATTAACATCCAGGACACTTCTGAAAATTCAAAAGGAATCCCCCAGGATGATTGTGGTGATTCCTTTCTGTCTCAGTTCGCCATGGTTCTTCTGTCTACTGGAAATGGCCAGGGGCAATTACCACAAGCTTCCTCACAGAATGGATCTACTCACAACACTGTTTGATACACAGAGACAACAATCATCTTTAGTTGACTGCCTGGATGATAGGGTTTTAATTTTTTAGGCAACCGTTTTATGAGAACATCCAGTAGGTACTAATGGAGGCAAGAAAGTCTGCTAGTAGAAAATCATATACTGGCAAATGGAAAATATTTTATATTTGGTGACAGCAACATGACCAGCACCCATTCAGGGTTAGTTATTCACTGTGTTTTTTTTTACAATATTCATGTGAGTTACTATCCTCTGGCTTTTCGTATTACTCTATCAAGGTTAATTTATCAGCCATTTCAGCATGTCTGCCCTTGGATCCTTCTCTTTTAAGGCAGTCTCATGGCAAAATGTTCTTCAAAAGGGTTTTGCATAAGAGGCCTCTAAGTAAACCAGTGGACTTTGTAGGGATCTTAATCTTGTGGTAGAGAAGCTAACGCTTGCTCTATTTAAACCAACAATGCCTCAAGTGGTATCACAGTATACTTTAATCCAGACTGTCCATCTCCCCATTTCCTTTTCCTTTCCTGAACATAAAAATGTGGGAGAAAGGATACTACATACCTTTGATGCCCACAGACAAGTCAAGTTCTGTCTTGACAGAAATACATTTTCAAATGTTTAGACTAATTGTTCATTTCTTGTGAAAGTAAAGTTGTCTAAGGCTATTAACTTTTGTTATACTCCCCATGACAAATCTGTTTCAAACAAAATCAAGGCTTACTTTTCCAGGGCATTGCCTTTATCTACGCCATTTTGGAAAGAGATGAATTCAAGAAGTATTCTAACAGCTGTTGATTAGTCCTCCGTGCATGCTTTTACAAACACTATGAGCTTGATTCCTTCTCTCGGTCTGGAATACGCTTTGCTGAGACCATTCTCCGGGGGTTGCTAGACTCTTCTCCTTCCTGTTACAAAATGTAGTCAGCTGTGGTCATCTACCATTATAGCTAAGGCTACTGCAACAGTGATCAGTATGAAGAGCATCGTACATTTGTGCAAGTTGAATGTACCATAACAGTAGATGTTCAAATGATCACTGCTGCAGTAGGTTGTCCCTCCTTCTATTGCCCTTGCTTTTTAGTGCGTTTTTTATGCCAGGTTGTGGACATTTACTTTTTGTTGTTCCTAAACTTCCCTCTGTTTACTGGAAGAAGAGCACTGAAGGGCTTCTCATCCAAAACAGTCTTTTAGTCAGCTCAGCTTGAGCTGCTTGACAGTTTGGTGCATTGAAAGTGCCCTGAAGTTTTGGAAGCTGGCTGGCTGCTATACCCTTGGCAGGATGTAACACATATAACTAGGGATACTGCAGCAGTAATCTTTTGAGAATTTATGTTACGATAAGTTCAACTTACAAAGGTCTACTTTTGGTAATTTGCATGGTCTGTTTTTCATGTTTGTAGCATGTGCAAAAGTGTGTCTACATTAGCACTTTTGACCTTAACAATATATACAGGATAGGGTTTGTTAAAGCAAATGAAAAAAGACATTGAACCAGCAGAGAGATGAATAAAAAATCTATTTGCAGAGGCCCAAGCCCCTCCACTCACTCACCACCTCTGCTAGTTAATTGTGCACCAACTCTGAGATTGTACAACCATGGATAAAAGGAGAATCTCCCTTTTTCTTCTGTTGGGCAATCTCAAATTGGTTTCAACCAAAAGTGAATCAACGAATGCCGTACAGCAAAAATGGTGAATGCAATACACCCTATATATGCACACACACACACACACACACACACACATATATATATATATATATATATATATATATATATATATATATATATATATATATATATATATGTATATAAATGTAACTTGAATGGTTTGAAAATATATCGCTGTTTCTGATTTTGGTAGTCTCCTCCGTAGCTGTAAGGCAACTCTATTAATCCTCTCAGAACATGCTGTCCAAAAGTAAAAATCCCGACAAAGGCAACATAAAAACTGATTTATTAAACCATTTTGTTTAAGCGCTTTTCGTTGGCTTCAGTTAGTAAACTTCATCAGAAATGTTATACCCACTTATTTAAAAACTCCTTTTATAGGCACAGCTGATCACTAATTAACCAGACTGAAGCACTAAAAGGCACAGCACCAAAAAACTACATATAAAAAGTTGAGAACAATACTAAATAAAAATAAAAATAAAAAATACAGGAAAGCTACATATTCTAATACGTTCCTCCATTTTTCAAGTAACCATCCTGTATATCAGAAAAGGTCAGTAATCAAGTATCAACTGTGAGAGCTTCAAGAATGATCACCTTAGAGGCTGATTTTCTTGATGAATGTTCTCTACTCAAGAATATGATCATCCAACGAGGCTATCCAGAACCTCTGTTAGATAATCTAATAAATGAGGTCAAAATAAAAAGAATAGATAAAGTATATTTGCCTCTTTTGAATTTTAAAAATGCCCCTACTAAGTCTACTAATAGTGGTCACAATGATTCCATGCCACTCAGTGTTAGCTTACAGACTGACCGAGTTAAAGATAACAATGCAAATTTCATTACTACTTATTCACCGCATAGTTTTTTGTGTATTAACATATTAAGGAAGAACTGGAAATTATTTAAAACTAATATTAATATATATACCAAATTAGGTGAATTCCCTAGAGTTACTTACAGAAGAGGGCGAAATCTGAAATCTATTTTAGAACAGACCAATACTTTCACTACTCGTTGTAATGGCATGAGAAAATGCGAATCTTGCAATTATTGTAGATTTGTTGATGTGACCAACATCTTCATTATTAATGGTATACAATATAAAATCAGAGATAGATTTAACTGCAATTCCAACTTCGTAGTGTATCTTGCCAAGTGTAAACTGTGCCCTGCTTTTTACGTGGGCAAGACGGAGCGGAGGCTTCGTGACAGGATATACGAACACCAATATGCTACTAGGAAACAGAAGTTGGATAATGCCTTGGCTAAACATTCCTGTACTAATCAAGAGCATACTTTTAAATTCACTATTATAGATCAAGTAAAAGCTGATAGTAGAGGGGGGCCTAGACCATTGAAATTGGAGGAACTGGAATTAAAATGGCAAGTTAGACTTAATGCTTGTTACCCACCAGGTTTGAACGATACTTGTTCTATTAGTAGCACCTTAAGACTTAAAAGTTTAAAGAGGTGAATGCAAGATAGTTTAAAGTATCAGCTACTTTTTTATCTATGATTCAAGAGAGTAAAAAGAGTAAGAAAAGTATTAACTGACATAAAAGTATTTAATGGTTTTCAATTGCTCACTGTATTAGGCTTGTAGTGTAATTGGTTTCATTAGTAATAGTATGAAATTAGTTAGAACCTCTTGACTGTTTATAGATATACTGATAGTATTTTTATTATATAATACATATATTCACTTCACTTTATTCATTACTTTTTACAGTTTCTGTTGTTGATAGACATATTGAACAGTATTTTTATTTTTTCAACATAATATACTTACTGATTATACTTTATTATTTTCTATAGTTTTTGATGACTTTAGAGTATGTATTAAGCTGCTGCAGTGTTCGTGTTTACTTTTATTTTTATTTTTATTTAGTATTGTTCTCAACTTTTTATATGTAATGTTTTGGTACTGTGCCTTTTAGTGCTTCAGTCTGGTTAATTAGTGATCAGCTGTACCTATAAAATGAGTTTTTAAATAAGTGGGTATAACGTTTCTGATGAAGTTTGCTAACTGAAGCAAACGAAAAGCGCTTAAAACAAATGGTTTAATAAATCAGTTTTTATGTTGCCTTTGTCAGGATTTTTACTTTTGGACAGCACGTTCTGAGAGAATTAATAGAGTTGCCTTACAGCTACGGAGGAGACTACCATATCGGACTTGTTGTTGCTTTTTCCTAGTTCGTTTATTGCTGTTCGTTTTTTTGCTGTTTCTGATTTTGTTTCCTCAATCATTATGGTTAAAATAATAGGATAGTATAGGATAGTACACTGACCATTCTTTGGTTTTATTTTTTATGAGCAATGGTTATTTGTAGCAAGCAACTAGATTATTCGTAGAAGTAGCATACCCATGAGTTACATCAAGAAAAATAACATTGTCCTGCTTTTGAAGTAGATTGGGATGTGTATTCATTGTATGTAGACAATTCACTTTACTAAATTTTGAACTAAATTGTTGTGTTTAGATTAGACTTTTGTGGGTAGGGATGGAGTCTTAGGATTAGGGCCATAGTTTAGGGGTATGGAGAGAGAGAGAGTTATATAGCTAGTGTTAGGTACAGAGTTTTACCAATAAAGTTTCAGGGTTATGGATAGAAAGAGATTTTGGATTAGGGTTAGGGGTGAAATTTTAGCATTAGCGTTAAGGATGACGTTTCATGTTTACTATTCAGGATAGAGGTTTAGGGAAGGAGTTTTATGTCTCATGGTGACAGAATTGCTTGATTAGGGTTAATAATGATAATTTGTGGTTAGGGTTTTAGGACAGAATTCCATAGCTAAGGAGGGAGTTTCAGGGTTAAGGGTAAGGTGGGGGTTTTATTGTTAGAAATAAGGTGTTGTTTTAGGATTAGGATTATGGTTAGGGTTAAGGTTAAGACGGGAGGGTCCACAAAGTACATTTAAATGGCATTGGTTACAGATAGAAAGTGGGTGCAATTAATCTTTGCATTCTAAGAAGTATTATGTAGCAGGCCGCGGTGGTGCAGCAGTCAGCATTGTCACCTCACAGCAAGAGGTTCTCCCGTTCAATTTTTGGCTGGAGTGCCTTCTGTGTGGAGTCTGCATGTCCTCCCCACAGTTGAGTGACATTAAAGACATGCAGGTAGGTATGTGCGTGAATGGGTGTGCTTTCTTTGAAGGTTGGGCATCATGCTAGCAACTCGACACCGTAAAAATCCACTGCCAATCATTAGCGGTCTAAAGTTCTGCTGTGGCGACCCCTAACCAGGAAAAGCCAAAAGACTACTCCATTCTAAGAAGTATTATGCACAACCAAGTCATGCGTGCGTGTTATAAATAGCCTTCACCTATTTAGCTAACCATAGGATACGTCTGCTAAAATATTCTGCTTGCAAGGCTGTATTTGTGTTTAACTAATCACTACCAGAACCCTGAAAAGGCCAAGAAATGCAGTGAGCATGTATGGCATTGTGAATCACTTTAAAATGACATGCAACAGTGAATATGAAAGGTTTTACCAATTGAAACAAAAAAAGCATAACATTCCCCTAGAAGCTACATAGGCACTACATAGACATTGCAGATATTAAGTGATGTTTAGAAATTTAAAGACATAGTTACACAATAAATAAATAATGAATCTAAAGAAAAAAGCCACTGTTTTGATGTGCATGTGCGCACGTGTGTGTGCGCGCACATGCGTGTGTGTGCACATGTGTGTCTGTGTGTGTGCATGTGTGTGGGAGCACCTGTGAGAGTGTGTGTGTGTGTGTGTGTGTGTGTGTGTGTGTGTGTGTGTGTGTGTGTGTGTGTGTGTGTGTGTGTGTGTGTGTGTGTGTGTGTGTGTGTGTGCGCATGCGTGTTGGGGGGAGAAACATCATCCATCCATCGAGAACCCCTTTTTCCCATTTTTGCACATGGGGTCAGGATATCACATCAACAGTGACAATCATCTAGAGCCAAGGTTTACACCGTGGGGTGGCTAGCCTGCTTGTATAGCGGCCATCTCTGCATAATGTTCTGGATGATTGAAAATGTCTGAGTCTTAACCATTAATGAGTGTTGTAACCATTAATGAGTGTTTGAGTTCTTCATCATCTGTGTTCATCTTTAAGACGCAGAATGTTTGAATACGCTGTTACTGGACCGAAAGTAACTAAAACTGTGAATATATGATGCAAACAAGAGAGCTGGTCTACTGATACACACAGACAAAATTAAAAAGGTGCTTTTTAATTACTCATTGCACTCCAGGGTACAAGGCTTATTCTTCACTGCCAGAATAGCAAGGACAACTGTCTAATTTCCAGCCACTTTACACAGCAGCCATAATTAACATGTCATGGTGTTATCTAAGCAAATGAGTAACTACAATAAAATAGAATTGAATTAGCTACTGTCTTTTCTGATAAGATTAATTCAGCACTTTAGTTCTGCTAAGATCCTACATATTTGCCATACATGGAGCTATAGTGATATTACTGTCGCATACAGATGTCCACACAAATACATGCATGCATGCACGAGAATATTCACACGTGTGCACACAAAAATATGTCTGTTAATTAGAACTTAATAATAATTCATAGTTAGATGGTTGAGTATTAAATGAAAGCTATGCAGATTATATTTCTCCATACAAAAAGTTTATATATTTTCATACTTTTCCAAACATTTTCTGAAGTGTTGTTATACACTTATTTTTGTTTTAGCATTTTCAAGCTTTAGTAAATCATGTGGTCTGTGAATGTATTGAACATTAGCAGTGAAGTTCATTGAAAAGTTTTTTTTTTTTTACCATTGTCTGGCTTTAAAATAAATATTGAAAAAATTCAAGTGATTACAGCTCTGAACTTTGAAAACTAAATCACCAAATAACCAGAAAAGGCAGCCACCAACTCCAGAATGGGAACCCAGTAATCTGGTAGTCCAAGAAGCAGTGTAAAAACTGGTTTATTTAAGCTTTAAAATTACAATACCTTTTCGTTCACCAACAATGACGGACTTCTTCAGAATAGCAAACAAACAAAGAACACAAGATGGTTTGTACTGAGTTCATTGAAAGATTGTTATGCATTCTTAGCCAGTAAAGATTCAAAAACATTTAACTTGTCCTGCTACTCTTGTGTGTTTAAAGTTACAGTAGAAACAACTGAGAAAGACAATTAACTATTTAACAATATTAATGTATTCCAATAATTCAAAAGCACTAGTAAAAATGATAAACCATAAGCAATTATTAGTAACTGCAATCTGAAATAAACAATTCATGCCCACTGCATAAAAAAGGTCTCATAGTCTACAAACATTTCTTTCTTGAAAATGTAAAAAAGCATAAAAACTAATAACTAGTAGAAAAATCATCAACATTTTTTTGAATAATAATAATTGTTTGTACCGCATGTGACAGTTGAATAAGTAATTGTTATATGTGTCTTTGTTTTAGTTATAATTTCTGGGCTTATTCTTTAAGGACTGGGATTAAAGAAAGTGAGTAATTTTAAACTGAGTGGCTGATTAGCATCCAATCTCAATTGCCACATTAACTCTTTGATCTCATTTTTTTCTTTCCATGCTCCTCCCCTAAGGTTGTATGGAAATTTTTCTAAACTAGTAAAGGAAAAACTCTTAAATTCCTTGCACTCCAGAGTAATTTTATATAGAGCATTATTAGTATTGCATTTAGAGATGTCATAATAATGCTCATATTTGATTCTTAAGTTGTTGCTCTGCTTTTCCCACATAGAAAGCTGTACATGTGGAACAAAGAGCTAAATAATTTAACTCCATACTAGTGCAGTTACCCCTTTCAGGATAAATCATAGAGTTTTTAACTGAATAAAACTGGATTCTAAAATATATTTGCATTGACTACAAAACACACACTTTTGGTATTTCTATTCTGTTTATAGTCCAAAGGTATGTCTTTATTAAATTCAGCTATGTTCTTAATGTTGTTTGCTCTTTTGTAAACAAAAACAAGTTTCTTCTCAAAAATCCTTTGCAGGTTTTCATCACATGTCAAAGTGGAATATCATCTGTATCTGTTTATATACTTATATGCTCTCCATTTGATTTACTTTTCTCTGTTGTTGTAACATTACAATCTATACTTTTTATTCACCTTTTATATTCACATCTTCTTACTCAGGAAGTCCTTCATTGTTACCTTTCCTTTCAGAATACTGACCCAAAACATAATACCCACAAACCTTTTATTTTACAAATCACCCACTTAATCATTATCCTGATGCTACCTTAATTCACAATTTCACCCTACTACACCATGGTTTATTGTACATTTCTCTGACTATACTTTATTAAAATAATCTTACCTTTCTCCAGCTACATTAGAAGGGACCACCCTGACTGAGATCTTCAAAAAAACAGTTTAACTGTCATCTCCCTCCTTACTTTTTTCCCCTCTCTTTTTTCTTTTCCATTTCATTCAACTATAATCTCTCCTTAACTATTCCATAGTCCCATCTGTCTACCAAGTTATACTTGTGCAGCTCCAGATCTCTACTATACATTTTTTGTAACATTACTACCTACCATGGTACTCTCACACTTCATTCACGCTCGAACACTTCCAGCCACCTTAGCTAAAATCAGGATAAACCCTATTTCATACCCATTTCTTCAAATTTATTTAATGTCCAACCCATTCACCTTCTGAAATACAAAACATCTAACCATTCAGTTCATTCTGACATAACCTGGAAAAAATTCATAAACTTTATTAAAAAAAAGGAATGCCAATCCGTTCTTCCCTAAAATCACAGTTCATGGTGGCATTCATCCCAAACTTGGAGTCTCAGCCTAATCCATTCCACTCTTATCTACCCCTTACTCCTGTATAATACCCACAAAACTTCTCCTTACCACCACTAATATTCACAGTATACTGGACAAAGTTATAGACCTTCGAGCATTGCTTCTTCAGTACTCACCAGATATGACTTTCATTACTGAAACATGGCTAAGACCACTTATAAAATATTCTGAAATTCTATCCGCTGGCTGCAATATAGTTCTCTGTGACAGACTACACAACAAAGGGGGAGGCATTGAAATGGTATGCAATAACTGTTTAACTTTATTATCCCTCAAAACTAATATACCAATCTTCCAAAAATGCAAAACTTCTTACCTCTGTTCTCAATTTAATAAACATAAGAAGCTTTGTATAGTTGCAGTCTATATACACCAGGTAATATTAACTTTATTAGATGACATTATTTGCTGGATAACTACAAATGTTACTACAGAAACCACTATCTTAGGCTATGTTAATGTTTACTGGTTATCTGTGACATCTAAATTCCCAACCACTACTCTTAACTTGTATGATTTCATACAGCTAATCTCGTCTCCTACTTATTTCAGCAAATTGAATTGCAAAAATTCTTTACTTAACTGGATGCTTCTCTTGACACTAGGAAGTATACTAGCTGGGGTACTACCTGATTAACTTAATGACCATCATCCTATATTTGCCAGTAGAGAAATCAACTACCATCAAAAAAGTCAATATATAACTGCCTAAAATCTTTCTAACTTTCATCCTGACACTGTCAGTAAATTGCTAAAATCCTTTAAATGGCCTCCACGCAAAACCATGCCCCTTGATGAAGCTGTTAACAAATTAAAAATATATATTCATGGAAACTTTGAATACCCTTGCACCTACCAGAAATAAGAGTAAAAACTTGTCAAACTCTCACATTATCTCATTTAACTAGAATTTTCATGCAAAAACATGATATCGCATGGAAACAATGGCACAAAGATAAAACACCTCAAACCTTACAGCGGTACAAAAAGTTGTACACCAAGAAGCAAATTTACCTAGACAAAAAAAAAAAAAAAAAAAATATATATATATATATATATATATATATATATATATATATGTTCCACAGACGAAAAATAAAAAAAAAATCCAAAGAAACTCTGAGGCTCAATTTTAATTTTTCTTTCTTTCTTTCTTTCTTTCTTTCTTTCTTTCTTTCTTTCTTTCTTTCTTTCTTTCTTTCTTTCCATTTGTTTATTGTGAGAGTCCAGCTGAGTCTAAGATAGCCCATATTCAGCAGAAGGCCAGGGAGAAATGTTCCACAAATCCAATGTTAACATAGTAAAATCATTTTTGAATACACAATGTATACAGTACAAAATACCCAACCAAATCCTGTGGTGAATGCTGAGGGAAATTCAAAACTATGAAAAACCAAAACCTTCAGGTGGTAACCACCACGGCACCAATAGAGGGTACCCAAATGAAATAAATAAAACAATTTTTATTTACACAACAAAAACAGGTTTAGCACTTTCGTTTCCTACCTGAAATCCTCATCAGAATCTGTCAAACACTTTCCAACAACAATTTTAAAAGCAGTTGTCCCACTGTCATTGGTTAATATTAGACCCTTTAACCAATCAATATTAAAATAGCCACACACTTATTAACATCAATAATCCCTAGCCAGTAATTACACTACTTCTAATACATTCAACCTTTTAACTATGAATCGCATGTAAAAGATTTTTAACTTCTAATATATATTATATGCAACACTGCATATTACATACAAAAAATTCTAAATTCACTTATATAAAACATATATGTATATAAAAAATACTATAATGAACCTAAACTATTTACACATTCCATTTACTGTCACATATATCATCTTACAACTTATTTTCTCTTAGTTTTAGAGCCAGAGTCAATGAAATGTGTTCATTTAATCCAGGATATACACAAGCATCAAGACGCAATTGCCATATCAATTCCTGGAATTCTCATCTAGATTACTAATCACTAACCCTTTTTGTGGTTTAACCTTCTCAAGAACCCAAAACTTAAAATCATCTTTTTTGCATTTACTTGCATGTCAATACAAAAAAATTGCTTTCTTTTTTCTGCTTATTTCATACATATGCTCATAGATTCTTTGTCTCAAACTATACTCAGTTTTCCCCATGTAAAATGCCAAACAGGATACACAATAAGCTACATATGCCACCCCTTTTCTTGAGCAGTTGAAATATCCTGTTGCAAATAGTCAAATTTTTGGGAACAGAGAAACTAAACTTGAATGTATTAACTATAAATGGACATTGGGAACACCTTCTACACTTAAACATTCCTTTTCTGGCTCCTTCCCTGCAGAGCAAATTCACTTGTCCCTTTTCTAAAATTTCCTAAAGATTAAAATTTCTCTTGAAACTAAACTTTAAAGGCCTGGGAAACACCTTTAACTTATTGGGCATACTAACAAAAAGCTGCCAATACTTATTGCTAATATTCTGAATCTTCCCAATATCCTGATTATATGTTGTCACCAAATAAGGTACGTTAATATGCTCTCCATTAACTTCCCCTTTTGTATTGGATCTTCCATCATTAATATCATCTGATCATGTCACACTCAACAAGAGTAAGTACTTCTTCTCCCAGCCCATTAATATTTCATCTTTAAGTGGTTTAATGAGGGTGTCAGGATATCCCCTTTCACAAAACAACCCTTCAATGTAGTTCAGTTCACTCTCTGGGTCTTCCTTACAGATGTCATAGGTGCTGCCCGTACCATCTTCCCCTTCACTATATTCCTTTTCAGTGTGAAGGGATGGTTACTCTCAAAAATGCAGGTATGAGTCTGAGGAACATTTGTTCTCCGTTATTCCACATAATTTAGGATTAGATTGGTTTGAGGAAATGTTGATGGAATTTAGATTTTTGAATCAGAATGACTTCAGGTTGTTACTGGAGAACATGGAATTAGTTTTAAAAACTATTTGTATTTATTTCAAGGCTGAATACTATCAACAGTTGGACAGAGTAGCAATGGGTGGATCATGCGCAATGATTTTTGAGAATATAGTCCTGAGAAAAACATTTCATAGGTTCATAGGTTCATAAGTAGATACTAGGCTATCTGCCCTAGGGCATTTATAAGTCTAGCCAGAGTGTATTTGGCTTCCACCTCCCTATTAGATTAGCCTACTGTGCCTCTGAAAAGTAGGTCACAGAAGGTACCCTTTAAGATTAGTTTACTGTGCCTCTGTCTAGCAGGGACACAGAAGAGATCCCAGGGGTGAATTTGCGATTTCCCATCCACGTGTTCAGATTTCGTTTGAAGAGGGTCAGCGAGGGGCTATGTCTAACATGAATTGGGATTCTATTCCAGAGTGAGGGGAGCCTCTGGGAAATGAATCTGTCCCTCCAGCATGTCCTATTTATTTTTGTGCTGAGGTTTAAGTCCCTGGAGCGTGTAGCTCTAAGGGACTTGGATTTTTTGAGGTGGAGCATGTCCATTAATTCTGGGTTTGACATGGCTTTGTACGTCAGGCATAGATCACCTCTGAGCAGGCAGTAAGCAACTGAGTAGAGCTGGAGTTTCTTTAGTCGAGCTGCATAGGACATCTGTTTGTAGCCCATGATCCTCTTGGTGAGGTACTTTTGGGGTCTCTCCAGTTGCTGCAGGTGTCGGGTAAGGTACATCCCAAAAGGGGCATTGTATTCAATTATGGGCTTGATGAGTGATGAGTAGAGGGACATAATGACCTCTCTTGATCTAGATGCAAACCCTTTCGTGATAAGGTGGGCTATATAGAAGGTCCTTCTAACCACTTTGGCAATGTGATTATCAAAGGAGAGATTACTATCTACGTTGGTACCCAAATTTCTAATTACTTCTTCCGTACTTAATGGATTACCACCTATGTGGTAATTTGTGGGCACCTTGTTTTTCCCAAAGGGGATGACTATGCACTTTTTAGCATATAGCTTGAGGCCGTGGCTCTGGCACCAAGCATCTGTCTCTGTGAGACCCTTTTGGAGGATGCTTGTGTCGGCTGGAGATTCGATTATGGCCCCCAGTTTGCAGTCATCTGTGAACTTTGTCAGCCATAATCCCCCCGTGTTAGCCTGAACCTCAGAGAAGTATATACTGAACAAGAGAGGTCCCAGAACTGAGCCCTGTGGGATGCCACTTGTAACTGGTTTGGATTCGGACATGGCACCTGTGATTCTGACCATGTGGGTTCTATCCCTGAGCCAGTTTGCAACCCATCTTGTGATATAGGGATTGATATTTAAGCTGGTAAGCTTATTTATGATGCCTGAGTGGGGTATTGTGTCGAAGGCTTTTGCGAGGTCCAGGTAGGCTGTGTGGACTACCTTGCCCTCATCTATGGCTTTGGTAACTGTTTCAAAGAAATCAACTGGATATAAGAGGCAAGATCTGCCCTTAACAAAGCCGAATTGGGTAGGGTCCAGTGTCTGGAGGCTCCCAATGTCTTTGTTTATGAGTTCCATGATAAAACGCTCCATAGCTTTACAGACCAGACTAGTCAGGCTTATGGGGCGATAGTTCCCGGGGTCTGTTGTGGCACCACCTTTGTGGAGTGGGACCACTGTAGCTGTACGCCATTCTTTGGGTACATGTCCTGTAGTAAGGCTAAGTTTGAATAGTGACCTAATGTGAGAGTTAAGTTCTTCTTGGAGCTCATGTAAGACACAGCCTGGGACACCGTCCGGTCCCATAGATGCTGTGTTTTTTGCTTTGGAGAGGGCAGCTTTCACCTGTGCATCTGTGATGTCAGGGAGGTTACATTCAGTTGGGATAGGCATTTGCTCCTTTGGGGGGGAAGGGGGGAAGAAGTTTGCACTGAATCTGTCTGCCAGGATGTTGGCTATGTCTGTAGGTTCGGTATATTTTGTACCGTTATGCAACAATTCAGAGCATATCTGGGAGTTTCCACCCATATTCCTGACATAACTAAAGAAGGCCTTGTGATTATCTTTAGTGTCTAGGACAATTTTTCTTTTGAAACTGGCCTTTGATGATTTTATGAGGGATCGAAGTTTCTTGCTAATACTGATCAGAGATGCCTTCCCTTTTCGGGATTTTGCTCTGTCATGTAGCAGCTTCCTCCTTCTGTTGTATAGCTTATTTATGGCCAGGGTCCACCAGACAGGTCTCCTGTTTTTGGAGGAGTGAGTCTTGGTTTTATTTGGGATAGCATGATCCATGCATTCCTGCAGGTGCTCATAGAATGCATTTGTAAAGGATTCTGCGGATTGGGCTGTATTATCCTCTGGCCCGGGGGCCAGTCTTGAGAAGTGCAAAGTTGGCTTTTGAGAAATTCTTTACCGTGATTTCCTTGGCTGGGGGTGGGGACGGGATATGGATGTCCAGGGAAATTTGTTTATGGTCTGATCTTACCAATGAGGGGTTTACCTCTGGTGTGGAACATAGAGTCCCCATGTTGGTGATGATCAGGTCCAATATGTTGTTCCCTCTTGTGAGAGTGGTGACCTGTTGTTCCATTGCGTTAGAGTTTATAAATTCAAGGAACCGCTGGGCGAGGGTGTTTGGGCTTGAGTAGTTTTCCCAGTCAATGTTTGGGTAGTTGAAGTCACCCAATAACATAGTGTTTGGAGAAAACTTCATATTTTCCAGTGTTCTCAGGAATGCCAAGTGGGGTTCCTGTAATAGGGAGGGTGCTCTGTAGTAGGCTACAAACTGAAAGGCAGTTTTGCTCGCTGTTAGTTGCACATGGATGGTTTCCGATGCTTCGTGCAATGCCACTAACCTGGAGGTGTAGGTATCTTTAATGAATATAGATACTCCCCCTCTTTTTGTGCTTTGGTCCGAGTTTTGGGGCCGAAACGCATGGTATGAGTTATAACCTGGTAGTGCTGGGGTGCTCTCAGGAGCCTTGAACCAGGTTTCTGTTACTGCACAGACATCGATTTTCTCCATACTGAGGAGAGCCTCAAGTGTGTGCATCTTGAGGTTTAGACTTCTGGCACTGATTAGCATTACCTTTAGTTTTTTTATCCTTGGGTTGTCTATGGAGGTGGGTTTGTCCTTTGAGCCTTGCCTAAAAAAGGCACTATGGGGGTGGCAAGAGCCTTGGCCAGTATACAAAAGCATAAGGGTGACAGGTGCAAGCTGTCCCTAGCTAAGCAACGTGGCTTGTCGAGCATGTCATCCCAGGCTGACAGACACTGGATCCCCTTTGAATGACACCAATACTTTAGCCAATTGTTGAAACTGATCATTTTGTCTTTATACTGTGGCATCATTCTTGGTGAGGGCAAGATGCTACTCAAGGTCAGGGTCATACCAGCCTGGGCTACATGATTAGAGAGCTCCTCTATGTCTCTTTTCATGTAGTCTAGGGAGGTACGTCTCAGGTCATTCACACCAGCAGGGACAATGACGGAGACATACTTGTACTTGCTTTGGAGTGACCTGAGTGCTTGCATTATGTGGCAGATCCTGGCACCCGAAAGGCAGCTTACAGTGACCTTCTCCTTGTTCAGTCTGGTGAGCAGGATGTCAGTGTGCCAGACAATAGAGTCCCCTATAACAAGTGTATTTGGTGTATTGTTTGGCCTTAAGGGCTGTGACTGTGAGGCACACTGATTTTGTGAGATATGTGATTTGTGGGTATTGTTGAGGGGTGGCTGTTGCTTGGATATCTGCTTAGGAAGTCTTTGCTGTTTAGGCAGATTTTTATTTAGAGCCTCCAAGTATGTTTTTGTGTGTTTATGTATTGGGTATGCAGATGCAATAGGTCTGTGTGAGACTGGATTTGTGGTGCGTCTGGTTACCTTTTCCTCCTGACTGACTGTGTCAGTCTTGGGTTGAGAGAGCTTTGCCTCCAGTTTGGCTGTGTAACTGCATCTCTCACATGTATTATAGTTTGTTGGAAGGAGGAGAGGGTTGTCTGTGACATAAGGCAATTGTAACATTGCCTCAAAATTCCCAGATTCACCAGCTGGACTGGAGAGTAACCCTGAAACTGACCCTTGGACATACCAGATTAGTATAGGGAACTGTTTTTTTACTGATCAGATTAGGGAAGGGAACAGATTTTTCACTTGATCAGGAAGGGCCAATCGGGAGCCTAATACTTATGAGAGGTCAAGGAGGGGGTACTGCTTTAGTTAGTTAGTGTTTCCTTATAAAAGCTTAGCAAGTGCAGGGCTTTAGAAAGAGAATAGCGTGATTACTTTGAGAGTTTGAACAGTTCTAAGGGAAAAAGTGAAGAGAAGACTTTTTGGACCCTGGAATAGTTTAAACCTGTTTAGGTGGCGCTGCCAGATGCTGCTCAGTGCGCAAAACTGCTCAAAAAGAGAGTTGTAGGGTTTTAAGAGAGAGAGATCAAGGAGTTTAGAATTGACCTAAAATGGCCAATAAAACTACAGCTTCTAGGCAGTAACCACTCCTCTAGGGACAGGCAGGCTGTTCAGTGTTAGCCACTGCCACTAGTGAACACAGAGACTTGCCTTTAGCCCAAGCAAGCACTGGCCTTCTAGAAACTTCCAAACAGTTCAGAACAGCATATCTGTAACTGAACTTTCTTAACTTTCAGAAAGTGGGAAAAAAGCAAGATTTTTTTTTTCTTTTTTGTTGTAGTTTAAAGGTAGCAGAGATACACAAGCAGCAAAATATTCACAACAGTGCAATAAATGACCCCGCACTTCAGTGCTAGGCCAAAATCAGGTACAATGCAGTTTTTAGAGAAAAAAACAATTTTAAATTAAGTGCAACACGGGAAATGCAGTAAACAGGCTCTAGATGTATTCCACGCACTGTTACTGTTACAGATATAAACTTTAGCAAGCCAGAAAATGCCAAAAAGTAGGCGGCAAAGCAGTAAAACTTAACAACAAAAAATCAGAAGAAAATACTTAAAATCACAAAAGTGGCTCCTTTTCTTCTCTCAATGTTTTCTCCCCTTGGTAGGTGTTTCAGCAACAACTAGCAAGCCTGGAAAGACATCAAAACCATGAGGCAGCTGGGTTTTAAGAGAGAGAGATCAAGGAGTTTAGAATTGACCCAAAATGGCCAATAAAACTACAGCTTATAGGCAGTAACCACTCCTCCAGGGACAGGCAGGCTGTTCAGTGTTAACCACTGCCACTGGTGAAGACAGAGACTTCCCTTTAGCCCAAGCAAGCACTGGCCTTCTAGAAACTTCCAAACAGTTCAGAACAGCAAATCTGTAACTGAACTTTCTTAACTTTCAGAAAGTGGTAAAAAAGCAAGATTTTTTTTTCTTTTCTTTTTTGTTGTAGTTTAAAGGTAGCAGAGATACACAAGCAGCAAAATATTCACAACAGTGCAATAAATGACCCCACACTTGAGTGCTAGGCCAAAATCAGGTAAAATGCAGTTTTTAGAGAAAAAAACGATTTTAAATTAAGTGCAACACAGGAAACGCAGTAAACAGGCTCTAGATGTGTTCCAAGTACTGTTACTGTTACAGATATAAACTTTAGCAAGCCAGAAAATGCCAAAAAGTAGGCGGCAATGCAGTAAAACTTAACAAAAAATCAGAAGAAAATACTTAAAATCACAAAAGTGGCTCCTTTTCTTCTCTCAGCGTTTTCTCCCCTTGGTAGGTGCTTCAGCAACAACTAGCAAGCCTGGAAAGATGCCAAAACCATGAGGCAGCCGGGTTTTAAGAGAGAGAGATCAAGGAGTTTAGAATTGACCCAAAATGGCCAATAAAATTACAGCTTCTAGGCAGTAACCACTCCTCCAGGGACAGGCAGGCTGTTCAGTGTTAACCACTGCCACTGGTGAAGACAGAGACTTCCCTTTAGCCCAAGCAAGCACTGGCCTTCTAGAAACTTCCAAACAGTTCAGAACAGCAAATCTGTAACTGAACTTTCTTAACTTTCAGAAAGTGGTAAAAAAGCAAGATTTTTTTTTCTTTTCTTTTTTGTTGTAGTTTAAAGGTAGCAGAGATACACAAGCAGCAAAATATTCACAACAGTGCAATAAATGACCCCACACTTGAGTGCTAGGCCAAAATCAGGTAAAATGCAGTTTTTAGAGAAAAAAACGATTTTAAATTAAGTGCAACACAGGAAACGCAGTAAGCAGGCTCTAGATGTGTTCCAAGTACTGTTACTGTTACAGATATAAACATTAGCAAGCCGGAAAATGCCAAAAAGTAGGCGGCAATGCAGTAAAACGTAACAAAAAATCAGAAGAAAATACTTAAAATCACAAAAGTGGCTCATTTTCTTCTCTCAGCGTTTTCTCCCCTTGGTAGGTGCTTCAGCAACAACTAGCAAGCCTGGAAAGATGCCAAAACCACGAGGCAGCCGGGTTTTAAGAGAGAGAGATCAAGGAGTTTAGAATTGACCCAAAATGGCCAATAAAATTACAGCTTCTAGGCAGTAACCCCTCCTCCAGGGACAGGCAGGCTGTTCAGTGTTAACCACTGCCACTGGTGAAGACAGAGACTTCCCTTTAGCCCAAGCAAGCACTGGCCTTCTAGAAACTTCCAAACAGTTCAGAACAGCAAATCTGTAACTGAACTTTCTTAACTTTCAGAAAGTGGTAAAAAAGCAAGATTTTTTTTTCCTTTTTTGTTGTAGTTTAAAGGTAGCAGAGATACACAAGCAGCAAAATATTCACAACAGTGCAATAAATGACCCCACACTTGAGTGCTAGGCCAAAATCAGGTAAAATGCAGTTTTTAGAGAAAAAAAAAAACATTTTAAATTAACTGCAACACAGGAAATGCAGTAAACAGGCTCTAGATGTGTTCCAAGAACTGTTACTGTTACAGATATAAACTTTAGCAAGCTGGAAAATGCCAAAACGTAGGCGGCAAAGCAGTAAAACTTAACAACAAAAAATCAGAAGAAAATACTTAAAATCACAAAAGTGGCTCCTTTTCTTCTCTCAGCGTTTTCTCCCCTTGGTAGGTACTTCAGCAACAACTAGCAAGCCTGGAAAGACGCCAAAACCACGAGGCAGCCAGGTTTCATATTCAGCTCTGGGTATAAGGAATGTATAAGGGCTTACTATCATTTTTTGGACGATATTTTTATTGTATGGCAGGGCCCCCAGGAATCATTTGATCCTTTTATGATATATCTAAACAATACAACAGATTTTATCACTTTTACATATGAGGTAGGGATCAATGATGTGCATTATCTGAATGTGAGTATTCTGAAGGACCATGCAAATAAGATGTACGTCTCCCAATTATAAAGGGAAAATATTTCTCAAATCAAACAATAATCCAATTGTCCAGTTACCCATGCATTAAACCAATAAATTCTGCAAAATGAGACATTTGCCATACATTTTAACACACATATCAAAATATTTCATTTATACTATATATATATATATATATATATATATATATATATATATATATATACACATATACACATTCAATTTACATACTAATAACTAAACATTAAAGCACACTTTATAATTTATTTATTTATTTATTTATTTTATATTTGTTAGCCGGGAAAGTCCATCTGGACATATGTCCTTTTTCAGTGGAGGCCAGGGGAGAAAAGCTCCAATATCAAATAGTACAACGTCTTTAGTACAGAGTATAGTTGACACATATTAAAAGACATTAAGTTGCTACATTTTCTAGCACATCAATATTTTGTAACACAGAGTAGGTAATTATAATAAGACTATTTACAACAGTAATGGTTCATAGGAGTGAAAAACAATAGGAATTATAGCAACAACATTTAATACATTCTGAAGGGTTGTACTTAATTTCAGTATGTAGAGTTTTCAAACAAAGATATGTCAGTGTGATCGAACATTGGTAGTAGATAGAGAATAAGTTTGATATAAGAATCAGTAAGGTGTTTGTTGAGTGGGTTCAATGTTTGAGGGGATGGTGTAGTATAGGAGGTTTGGAGGGAGTTTAGTAGGTCTAACCTGGGCTGTGGCAGGAGCAGAGCCAGGAGTTTGTAAGGTGGGTTTTTAGGAGTTCTTTAAACTGTTTAGATGTGGAAGTGTTCATAAGTGGGTTGGGCAGAGAGTTCCAAAATTTGGAGATATAGTTGGAGAAGAGGAATTCACCTGTTGAGTTGAGTTTTTTTTTACTTTGGTGACTTGGAGTAGTTTGTTGTTTGAGTGAAGGGATCTGGATGCAAAGTATGGTTGGATAATGTCCTTAAGAGCTGGATTTTTTTCTGAATGGTGGAGGATTTTGTGGTCTATGGTTAGTTGATTAAATTGAAGTAAAAGAGGGAGTTCTAGCCAGTTAAGTTGTTTGAGAGATTGACAGTGATGGGAATTATAGGAAGCATTAGTGGCAAATTTGGAGATTTTCTTATGGCAGGTTTCAAGCTTGGCAAGGTCAATTTTACAGAGGTTTGTAAGGATAAGGGATGCGTATAAAAATGTTGATAGCAGGTGTGCTCTAGCAATTGTAATTTTTGTATTGTTAGAAATTGTTTATTGCTTGAAACAAGACCAAGTTTTTTGTGAAATTTT
The DNA here is from genome assembly GCF_019279795.1 of Protopterus annectens. Classification (NCBI taxonomy): domain Eukaryota; kingdom Metazoa; phylum Chordata; order Ceratodontiformes; family Protopteridae; genus Protopterus; species Protopterus annectens. The sequence goes on along the minus strand of NC_056728.1, from coordinate 1,897,655,837 downwards.
TTAATGGATTGGTGTATGTGGAGGTCAAATTTCAGGTTATTCTCAATAATAAAACCTAGAAGTTTGGTTTGGGGGGGGGTAGGAGTGATTGTGGTTTTCTTCTTAGAAAAGATATGAAAGGTTGTGGAAGAAGAAGGATTTCTGGTGGGGTAGAAAGGCATAAGTTTTATTTTATTGGGATTTAATATAAGTTGGGAGTTTGTTAGCCATCTTTTGACAGATAGGAATTTGTCTTGGGTGATAGATTGCAGGTCATCAAGGGAGGAAGCAGAGCATATCAGAGTGGAGTCATCAGAGTACTGAATGATCTTAGCTTGGGGAGTGACAGAGTGGAGGTGATTGGAAAATAGCAAGAAAAGTAGGGGTCCAAGGATGGAGCAAGGGGTGAGAGGGACTCTTGCCAAATGACAGTTTTATGACAATCTGTTAAGCAGCTTTGGATCCATGCTACAGATGTGTTGCTGTGGTTGTGGGAGGAGAGGACGTTTATGAGTTTGGAGTGATTGACCATGTCAAATGCTTTTGACAGGTACAGGAATACAGCTGATATGAACTGGGAGTTGTTTCTGAGCTGATTGTGTTTGTGAAGGATAGAAGGGCTGTTGTTGTGCTATGGGCAGGGCAAAAGCCATGTTGAGTGTGGGTTAGGAGGTTGTGTGATAATAGATATTCCATGAGTTGTGAGTGTACAACCTTTCTAGGATTTTAGGCATGGGGGAAAGGATGGCAATGGGGTGTTGATTAGTTAGTTCACAGGAGCTACCTCCTTTCTGCAGGGGTAAGATGTGTGATGTTTTCCAAATGGTGGGAACATATGTCTCAGTGATGGTTCTCTTTATAAATATGGTTACTGGGTAGGAGATGGCTTCTGATGCTAGTTTTCGATAATCTGCAGGGAGGTTATCAGCAGCTAAAGTAAATGATTTTAGTTTTCTTAGTAGTTTTTTGATGTAGTGGGCTGGGACTGGTTTTATTTTGAAGAGGTTATTGCAATTTTGTGGTAGGGTACTGGGATTTTTTCTGGGGGGTTAGGTGTAGTGATATTCAGATAGTTTGCTAGGGATTGAATGGACTCTGTTGTTAAAGTAGTTGTTGAACTGGGTGGCCATGCTTTCACAGTTGTTAGCTGTTTTTGGTGTGGGTGTGGTACTTCTACCTGGTTGAAGTAGGTTGTTTACAGCTGCCCAGAATTTTTGTGGGTTATTCTGATGTTTGATTTGGATGTTGTGGTAGTAGTTGGATTTGTCGGTTTTAATTAATTTCTTTACTTAAATCCCATTCTATAAACTTAAATTGCTATCCAAATGCATTCCCCTGGGATAAAGTGTCCTATAACTAATAATCATTCTACATTCTATTCTATTGAGTTCCTCTCTAAAACTACCCCCATAATTCAAAAATGGCCATGCTAATGCACTG